>NW_027136299.1:8349081-8416247 GCF_039906515.1 Pseudorca crassidens
TTTTCAGATGGCCCTTTTGACTGCGGGGCAGTGAGACTTCATTGTAGTGCAGATTTCCTTTGCAAGCTTGCTTGGTTGGCCAAAAAGGGCGTATGCGTTTTTTCCTGAATATATTCAGGAAAAAATGCATACGCCCTTTTTGGCCAAGTGCATCATTGTGGACGTTCTGCCTCTTTTCCTATGCTTTACATGCAATTCCAGTCTACCTCCTGAAATCGGTTTCCTGCAATTCTGACCCGCTTTCAAGTCCTCTTGGCAGCCTTACTTCAATATATTTTTGGACGATAGCTGTCATTTATAACTCTGCAAGTTTGTGAATTACAGTGCCCCTGAGCTCCTTTCTTCAACTCGCTTTCTTGTGAGCTGGCCACAACACCGCAGGATTGCTTCAGGCCCTAGTGTGGTTCCGGCATGGCTCGCTGAGCCTTTGGTTAATTCCTCTTCCTGGTGGGAAATGAGAGTTAAATTTGCCCGTCCAGACACCTCCAGCTAGTCTCTCATTGGTTCTCCCTATTCCTGTTCATTTTCTGCAGAAATTGCAAACTGGGCCAAACAGGAGGTTAAAGGCACTGACTCTCCAAGTGGGGAGAGTGTTAGTAAAGCGTCTGGAATGTTGCACCCGAGTACCAGGGGACGAAAACTGAGACACATTTGAACACGTTTCCCGATCACACGGTGGATCATACTCTGGGTTCCACATGCATGTTTTAGCTGAAGGAAGAATCCCTTAAACCTGGAGAGTTGAGACCCATGGAATGGGTACCATGCAATATGACTTCAAAGGGTCTGCATTTGCTCACCGAACCTCACCAATCCTATCACTGCTGCGTTTATGCCGCTGTACACACGCTGGATTCTCTTTCGGAGACATATAAATCCATAGGTTTTAAGATTCTTACTAGTCAGGTATATTCTTAGGCGTTTAATATGGGGTGTTGAGTCCACTTCGTTGAGCAAGCAGTAGCTCTTGTCTATTACATATTTGGCTTATGGAAAGGTATCTGTGTTAATTTCAATCTCTGGTTTTATACAGCACCCCAACTCACCTTTCCCCTTAAGCAAGCATAAGTTGGTTTTCTACATTTGAGACCCTATTCTGTTTTGTAATTCAGTTCCTGTGTAGCCAAGTTTACATTCCGTGTATTAGTGATACCTTATGATGTTTCTTTTTCTGTGTGACTTATTTCACTTAGAATCATCGTACCTGAATCCACTCATTATGCTGCTACTGGCCTGATGACATAGATTTCATTGCTGAGTGATATTGCATTGTACGTAAGTACCACAACTTCTTTATCCATTTTTCGCTTTCTGCGATATTGAACTTGTACCGTAAATGAGGTTCTTGTAAACAGAGCCGTCCCAAACTTTGGGGTGGCTGTGTCTTTTTGATTTTAATTTCCCTAATCTATAGGACCATAAGTGGAAGTGCCCTAGGCTCTGTTGCTTTGTTTTTTAGATGTTTCAGGAAACACCATACACTTCTCCAGAGTGGCTGTTGGCAATTTACATCCCGCCCATCAGCATAACAAGGCTCCCAGTTCTCCATGGCCTTTCCTGCCTTTCTGGATTTTACACTTTTTTCAGATGGCCCTTTTGACCGGGGGGCAGTGAGACTTCATTGTAGTGCAGATTTCCTTTGCAAGCTTGCTTGGTTGGCCAAAAAGGGCGTATGCGTTTTTTCCTGAATATATTCAGGAATATATTCAGGAAAAAACGCATACGCCCTTTTTGGCCAAGTGCATCATTGTGGACGTTCTGCCTCTTTTCCTATGCTTTACATGCAATTCCAGTCTACCTCCTGAAATCGGTTTCCTGCAATTCTGCCCCGCTTTCAAGTCCTCTTGGCAGCCTTACTTCAATATATTTTTGGATGATAGCTGTCATTTATAACTCTGCAGGTTTGTGAATTACAGTGCCCCTGAGCTTCTTTCTTCAACTCGCTTTCTTGTGAGCTGGCCGCAACACCGCAGGATTGCTTCAAGCCCTAGTGTAGTTTCGGCATGGCTCGCTGAGCCTTTGGTTAATTCCTCTTCCTGGTGGGAAATGAGAGTTAAATTTGCCCGTCCAGACACCTCCAGCTAGTCTGTCATTGTTTCTCCCTATTCCTGTTAATTTTCCACAGAAATTGCAAACTGGGCCAAACAGGAGGTTAAAGGCACTGACTCTCCAAGTGGTGAGAGTGTTAGTAAAGCGTCTGGAATGTTGCACCCGAGTACCAGGGGATGAAAACTGAGACACATATGAACACGTTTCCCGATCACACGGTGGATCATACTCTGGGTTCCACATGCATGTTTTAGCTGAAGGAAGAATCCCTTACCTGGAGAGTTGAGACGCATGGAATGGGTACCATGCAATATGACTTCAAAGGGTCTGCGTTTGCTCACCGAACCTCACCAATCCTATCACTGCTGCGTTTATGCCGCTGTACACACGCTTGATTCTCTTTCGGAGACATATAAATCCATAGGCTTTAAGATTCTTACTAGTCAGGTATATTCTTAGGCGTTTAATATGGGGTGTTGAGTCCACTTCGTTGAGCAAGCAGTAGCTCTTGTCTATTATATATTTGGCTTATGGAAAGGTATCTGTGCTAATTTCAATCTCTGGTTTTATGCAGCACCCCAACTCACCTTTCCCCTTAAGCAAGCATAAGTTGTTTTTCTATATTTGAGACCCTATTCTGTTTTGTAATTCAGTTCCTGTGTAGGCAAGTTTACATTCCGTGTATTAGTGATATCTTATGATGTTTCTTTTTCTGTGTGACTTATTTCACTTAGAATCATCGTACCTGAATCCACTCATTATGCTGCTACTGGCCTGATGACATAGATTTCATTGCTGAGTGGTATTGCATTGTACGTAAGTACCACAACTTCTTTATCCATTTTTCGCTTTCTGCAATATTGAACTTGTACCGTAAATGAGGTTCTTGTAAACAGAGCCGTCCCAAACTTTGGGGTGGCTGTGTCTTTTTGATTTTAATTTCCCTAATCTATAGGACCATAAGTGGAAGTGCCCTAGGCTCTGTTGCTTTGTTTTTTAGATGTTTCAGGAAACACCATACACTTCTCCAGAGTGGCTGTTTGCAATTTACATCCCGCCCATCAGCATAAGAAGGCTCCCAGTTCTCCATGGCCTGTCCTGCCTTTCTGGATTTTACACTTTTTTCAGATGGCCCTTTTGACCGGGGGGCAGTGAGACTTCATTGTAGTGCATATTTCCTTTGCAAGCTTGCTTGGTTGGCCAAAAAGGGCGTATGCGTTTTTTCCTGATATTCGAGAAAAAACGCATACGCCCTTTTTGGCCAAGTGCATCATTGTGGACGTTCTGCCTCTTTTCCTATGCTTTTCATGCAATTCCAGTCTACCTCCTGAAATCGGTTTCCTGCAATTCTGCCCTGCTTTCAAGTCCTCTTGCCAGCCTTACTTCAATATATTTTTGGATGATAGCTGTCATTTATAACTCTGCAGGTTTGTGAATGACAGTGCCCCTGAGCTCCTTTCTTCAACTTGCTTTCTTGTGAGCTGGCCACAACACCGCAGGATTGCTTCAGGCCCTAGTGTGGTTCCGGCATGGCTCGCTGAGCCTTTGGTTAATTCCTCTTCCTGGTGGGAAATGAGAGTTAAATTTGCCCGTCCAGACACCTCCAGCTAGTCTCTCATTGGTTCTCCCTCTTCCTGTTCATTTTCCGCAGAAATTGCAAACTGGGCCAAACAGGAGGTTAAAGGCACTGACTCTCCAAGTGGGGAGAGTGTTAGTAAAGCGTCTGGAATGTTGCACCGGAGTACCAGGGGACGAAAACTGAGACACATTGGAACACGTTTCCCGATCACACAGTGGATCATACTCTGGGTTCCACATGCATGTTTTAGCTGAAGGAAGAATCCCTTAAACCTGGAGAGTTGAGAACCATGGAATGGGTACCATGCAATATGACTTCAAAGGGTCTGCATTTGCTCACCGAACCTCACCAATCCTATCACTGCTGCGTTTATGCCGCTGTACACACGCTGGATTCTCTTTCGGAGACATATAAATCCATAGGTTTTAAGATTCTTACTAGTCAGGTATATTCTTAGGCGTTTAATATGGGGTGTTGAGTCCACTTCGTTGAGCAAGCAGTAGCTCTTGTCTATTACATATTTGGCTTATGGAAAGGTATCTGTGCTAATTTCAATCTCTGGTTTTATGCAGCACCCCAACTCACCTTTCCCCTTAAGCAAGCATAAGTTGGTTTTCTACATTTGAGACCCTATTCTGTTTTGTAATTCAGTTCCTGTGTAGCCAAGTTTACATTCCGTGTATTAGTGATATCTTATGATGTTTGTTTTTCTGTGTGACATATTTCACTTAGAATCATCGTACCTGAATCCACTCATTATGCTGCTACTGGCCTGATGACATAGATTTCATTGCTGAGTGGTATTGCATTGTACGTAAGTACCACAACTTCTTTATCCATTTTTCGCTTTCTGCAATATTGAACTTGTACCGTAAATGAGGTTCTTGTAAACAGAGCCATCCCAAACTCTGGGGTGGCTGTGTCTTTTTGATTTTAATTTCCCTAATCTATAGGACCATAAGTGGAAGTGCCCTAGTCTCTGTTGCTTTGTTTTTTAGATGTTTCAGGAAACACCATACACTTCTCCAGAGTGGCTGTTGGAAATTTACATCCCGCACATCAGTCTAACTAGGCTCCCAGTTCTCCATGGCCTGTCCTGCCTTTCTGGATTTTACACTTTTTTCAGATGGCCCTTTTGACCGGGGGGCAGTGAGACTTCATTGTAGTGCAGATTTCCTTTGCAAGCTTGCTTGTTGGCCAAAAAGGGCATATGCGTTTTTTCCTGAATATATTCAGGAAAAAAAGCATACGTCCTTTTTGGCCAAGTGCATCATTGTGGACGTTCTGCCTCTTTTCCTATGCTTTACATGCAATTCCAGTCTACCTCCTGAAATCGGTTTCCTGCAATTCTTCCCCGCTTTCAAGTCCTCTTGGCAGCTTTACTTCAATATATTTTTGGACTATAGCTGTCATTTATAACTCTGAAGGTTTGTGAATTACAGTGCCCCTGAGCTCCTTTCTTCAACTCGCTTTCTTGTGAGCTGGCCACAACACCGCAGGATTGCTTCAGGCCCTAGTGTGGTTCCAGCATGGCTCGCTGAGCCTTTGGTTAATTCCTCTTCCTGGTGGGAAATGAGAGTTAAATTTGCCCGTCCAGACACCTCCAGCTAGTCTCTCATTGGTTCTCCCTATTCCTGTTCATTTTCCACAAAAATTGCAAACTTGGCCAAATAGGAGGTTAAAGGCACTGACTCTCCAAGTGGGGAGAGTGTTAGTAAAGCGTCTGGAATGTTGCATCCGAGTACCAGGGGACGAAAACTGAGACACATTTGAACACGTTTCCCAATCACACGGTGGATCATACTCTGGGTTCCACATGCATGTTTTAGCTGAAGGAAGAATCCCTTAAACCTGGAGAGTTGAGACCCATGGAATGGGTACCATGCAATATGACTTCAAAGGGTCTGCATTTGCTCACCGAACCTCACCAATCCTATCACTGCTGCGTTTATGCCGCTGTACACACGCTGGATTCTCTTTCGGAGACATATAAATCCATAGGTTTTAAGATTCTTACTAGTCAGGTATATTCTTAGGCGTTTAATATGGGGTGTTGAGTCCACTTCGTTGAGCAAGCAGTAGCTCTTGTCTATTACATATTTGGCTTATGGAAAGGTATCTGTGCTAATTTCAATCTCTGGTTTTATGCAGCACCCCAACTCACCTTTCCCCTTAAGCAAGCATAAGTTGGTTTTCTACATTTGAGACCCTATTCTGTTTTGTAATTCAGTTCCTGTGTAGCCAAGTTTACATTCCGTGTATTAGTGATACCTTATGATGTTTCTTTTTCTGTGTGACTTATTTCACATAGAATCATCGTACCTGAATCCACTCATTATGCTGCTACTGGCCTGATGACATAGATTTCATTGCTGAGTGATATTGCATTGTACGTAAGTACCACAACTTCTTTATCCATTTTTCGCTTTCTGTGATATTGAACTTGTACCATAAACGAGGTTCTTGTAAACAGAGCCGACCCCAACTTTGGGGTGGCTGTGTGTTTTTGATTTTAATTTCCCTAAGCTATAGGACCAAAAGTGGAAGTGCCCTAGGCTCTGTTGCTTTGTTTTTTAGATGTTTCAGGAAACACCATACACTTCTCCAGAGTGGCTGTTGACAATTTACATCCCACCCATCAGCATAAGAAGGCTCCCAGTTCTCCATGGCCTGTCCTGCCTTTCTGGATTTTACAGGTTTTTCAGATGGCCCTTTTGACCGGGGGGCAGTGAGACTTCATTGTAGTGCAGATTTCCTTTGCAAGCTTGCTTGGTTGGCCAAAAAGGGCGTATGCGTTTTTTCCTGAATATATTCAGGAAAAAACGTATACGCACTTTTTGGCCAAGTGCATCATTGTGGACGTTCTGCCTCTTTTCCTATGCTTTACATGCAATTCCAGTCTACCTCCTGAAATCGTTTTACTGCAATTCTGCCCTGCTTTCAAGTCCTCTTGGCAGCCTTACTTCAATATATTTTTGGACGATAGCTGTCATTTATAACTCTGAAGCTTTGTGAATTACAGTGCCCCTGAGCTCCTTTTTTCAACTGGCTTTTTTGTGAGCTGGCCGCAACACCGCAGGATTGCTTCAGGCCCTAGTGTGGTTCCGGCATGGCTCGCTGAGCCTTTGGTTAATTCCTCTTCCTGGTGGGAAATGAGAGTTAAATTTGCCCGTCCAGACACCTCCAGCTAGTCTCTCATTGGTTCTCCCCATTCCTGTTCATTTTCCGCAGAAATTGCAAACTGGGCCAAACAGGAGGTTAAAGGCACTGACTCTCCAAGTGGGGAGAGTGTTAGTAAAGCGTCTGGAATGTTGCACCCGAGTACCAGGGGACAAAAAGTGAGACACATTGGAACACGTTTTCCGATCACACGGTGGATCATACTCTGGGTTCCACATGCATGTTTTAGCTGAAGGAAGAATCCCTTAAACCTGGAGAGTTGAGAACCATGGAATGGGTACCATGCAATATGACTTCAAAGGGTCTGCATTTGCTCACCGAACCTCACCAATCCTATCACTGCTGCGTTTATGCCGCTGTACACATGCTGGATTCTCCTTCGGAGACATATAAATCCATAGGTTTTAAGATTCTTACTAGTCAGGTATATTCTTAGGCGTTTAATATGGGGTGTTGAGTCCACTTCGTTGAGCAAGCAGTAGCTCTTGTCTATTACATATTTGGCTTATGGAAAGGTTTCTGTGCTAATTTCAAACTCTGGTTTTATGCAGCACCCCAAGTCACCTTTCACCTTAAGCAAGCATAAGTTGGTTTTCTACATTTGAGACCCTATTCTGTTTTGTAATTCAGTTCCTGTGTAGCCAAGTTTACATTCCGTGTATTAGTGATATCTTATGATGCTTCTTTTTATGTGTGACTTATTTCACTTAGAATCATCGTACCTGAATCCACTCATTATGCTGCTACTGGCCTGATGACATAGATTTCATTGCTGAGTGATATTGCATTGTACGTAAGTACCACAACTTCTTTATCCATTTTTCGCTTTCTGCGATATTGAACTTGTACCGTAAACGAGGTTCTTGTAAACACAGCCGTCCCAAATTTTGGGGTGGCTGTGTCTTTTTGATTTTAATTTCCCTAATCTATAGGACCATAAGTGGAAGTGCCCTAGGCTCTGTTGCTTTGTTTTTTAGATGTTTCAGGAAACACCATACACTTCTGCAGAGTGGCTGTTGGCAATTTACATCCCGCCAATCAGCCTAACTAGGCTCCCAGTTCTCCATGGCCTGTCCTGCCTTTCTGGATTTTACACTTTTTTCAGATGTCCCTTTTGACCGGGGGGCAGTGAGACTTCATGGTAGTGCAGATTTCCTTTGCAAGCTTGCTTGGTTGGCCAAAAAGGGCGTATGCGTTTTTTCCTGAATATATTCAGGAAAAAACGCATATGCCCTTTTTGGCCAAGTGCATCATTGTGGACGTTCTGCCTCTTTTCCTATGCTTTACATGCAATTCCAGTCTACCTCCTGAAATCGGTTTCCTGCAATTCTGCCCCGCTTTCAAGTCCTCTTGGCAGCCTTACTTCAATATATTTTTGGATGATAGCTGTCATTTATAACTCTGCAGGTTTGTGAATTACAGTGCCCCTGAGCTTCTTTCTTCAACTCGCTTTCTTGTGAGCTGGCCGCAACACCGCAGGATTGCTTCAAGCACTAGTGTAGTTTCGGCATGGCTCGCTGAGCCTTTGGTTAATTCCTCTTCCTGGTGGGAAATGAGAGTTAAATTTGCCCGTCCAGACACCTCCAGCTAGTCTGTCATTGGTTCTCCCTATTCCTGTTAATTTTCCACAGAAATTGCAAACTGGGCCAAACAGGAGGTTAAAGGCACTGACTCTCCAAGTGGGGAGAGTGTTAGTAAAGCATCTGGAATGTTGCACCCGAGTACCAGGGGACGAAAACTGAGACACATTTGAACACGTTTCCCGATCACACGGTGGATCATACTCTGGGTTCCACATGCATGTTTTAGCTGAAGGAAGAATCCCTTAAACCTGGAGAGTTGAGAACCATGGAATGGGTACCATGCAATATGACTTCAAAGGGTCTGCATTTGCTCACCGAACTTCACCAATCCTATCACTGCTGCGTTTATGCCGCTGTACACACGCTTGATTCTCTTTCGTAGACATATCAATCCATAGGTTTTAAGATTCTTACTAGTCAGGTATATTCTTAGGCGTTTAATATGGGGTGTTGAGTCCACTTCGTTGAGCAAGCAGTAGCTCTTGTCTATTACATATTTGGCTTATGGAAAGGTATCTGTGTTAATTTCAATCTCTGGTTTTATGCAGCACCCCAACTAACCTTTCCTCTTAAGCAAGCGTAAGTTGGTTTTCTTCATTTGAGACACTATTCTGTTTTGTAATTCAGTTCCTGTGTAGCCATGTTTACATTCCGTGTATTAGTGATACCTTATGATGTTTCTTTTTCTGTGTGATTTATTTCACTTAGAATCATCGTACCTGAATCCACTCATTATACTGCTACTGGCCTGATGACATAGATTTCATTGCTGAGTGATATTGCATTGTACGTAAGTACCACAACTTCTTTATCCATTTTTCGCTTTCTGCGATATTGAACTTGTACCGTAAGCGAGGTTCTTGTAAACAGAGCCGTCCCGAACTTTGGGGTGGCTGTGTCTTTTTGATTTTAATTTCCCTAAGCTATAGGACCATAAGTGGAAGTGCCCTAGGCTCTGTTGCTTTGTTTTTTAGATGTTTCAGGAAACACCATACACTTCTCCAGAGTGGCTGTTTGCAATTTACATCCCGCCCATCAGCATAAGAAGGATCCCAGTTCTCCATGGCCTGTCCTGCCTTTCTGGATTTTACACTTTTTTCAGATGGCCCTTTTGACTGCGGGGCAGTGAGACTTCATTGTAGTGCAGATTTCCTTTGCAAGCTTGCTTGGTTGGCCAAAAAGGGCGTATGCGTTTTTTCCTGAATATATTCAGGAAAAAATGCATACGCCCTTTTTGGCCAAGTGCATCATTGTGGACGTTCTGCCTCTTTTCCTATGCTTTACATGCAATTCCAGTCTACCTCCTGAAATCGGTTTCCTGCAATTCTGACCCGCTTTCAAGTCCTCTTGGCAGCCTTACTTCAATATATTTTTGGACGATAGCTGTCATTTATAACTCTGCAAGTTTGTGAATTACAGTGCCCCTGAGCTCCTTTCTTCAACTCGCTTTCTTGTGAGCTGGCCACAACACCGCAGGATTGCTTCAGGCCCTAGTGTGGTTCCGGCATGGCTCGCTGAGCCTTTGGTTAATTCCTCTTCCTGGTGGGAAATGAGAGTTAAATTTGCCCGTCCAGACACCTCCAGCTAGTCTCTCATTGGTTCTCCCTATTCCTGTTCATTTTCTGCAGAAATTGCAAACTGGGCCAAACAGGAGGTTAAAGGCACTGACTCTCCAAGTGGGGAGAGTGTTAGTAAAGCGTCTGGAATGTTGCACCCGAGTACCAGGGGACGAAAACTGAGACACATTTGAACACGTTTCCCGATCACACGGTGGATCATACTCTGGGTTCCACATGCATGTTTTAGCTGAAGGAAGAATCCCTTAAACCTGGAGAGTTGAGACCCATGGAATGGGTACCATGCAATATGACTTCAAAGGGTCTGCATTTGCTCACCGAACCTCACCAATCCTATCACTGCTGCGTTTATGCCGCTGTACACACGCTGGATTCTCTTTCGGAGACATATAAATCCATAGGTTTTAAGATTCTTACTAGTCAGGTATATTCTTAGGCGTTTAATATGGGGTGTTGAGTCCACTTCGTTGAGCAAGCAGTAGCTCTTGTCTATTACATATTTGGCTTATGGAAAGGTATCTGTGTTAATTTCAATCTCTGGTTTTATACAGCACCCCAACTCACCTTTCCCCTTAAGCAAGCATAAGTTGGTTTTCTACATTTGAGACCCTATTCTGTTTTGTAATTCAGTTCCTGTGTAGCCAAGTTTACATTCCGTGTATTAGTGATACCTTATGATGTTTCTTTTTCTGTGTGACTTATTTCACTTAGAATCATCGTACCTGAATCCACTCATTATGCTGCTACTGGCCTGATGACATAGATTTCATTGCTGAGTGATATTGCATTGTACGTAAGTACCACAACTTCTTTATCCATTTTTCGCTTTCTGCGATATTGAACTTGTACCGTAAATGAGGTTCTTGTAAACAGAGCCGTCCCAAACTTTGGGGTGGCTGTGTCTTTTTGATTTTAATTTCCCTAATCTATAGGACCATAAGTGGAAGTGCCCTAGGCTCTGTTGCTTTGTTTTTTAGATGTTTCAGGAAACACCATACACTTCTCCAGAGTGGCTGTTGGCAATTTACATCCCGCCCATCAGCATAACAAGGCTCCCAGTTCTCCATGGCCTTTCCTGCCTTTCTGGATTTTACACTTTTTTCAGATGGCCCTTTTGACCGGGGGGCAGTGAGACTTCATTGTAGTGCAGATTTCCTTTGCAAGCTTGCTTGGTTGGCCAAAAAGGGCGTATGCGTTTTTTCCTGAATATATTCAGGAATATATTCAGGAAAAAACGCATACGCCCTTTTTGGCCAAGTGCATCATTGTGGACGTTCTGCCTCTTTTCCTATGCTTTACATGCAATTCCAGTCTACCTCCTGAAATCGGTTTCCTGCAATTCTGCCCCGCTTTCAAGTCCTCTTGGCAGCCTTACTTCAATATATTTTTGGATGATAGCTGTCATTTATAACTCTGCAGGTTTGTGAATTACAGTGCCCCTGAGCTTCTTTCTTCAACTCGCTTTCTTGTGAGCTGGCCGCAACACCGCAGGATTGCTTCAAGCCCTAGTGTAGTTTCGGCATGGCTCGCTGAGCCTTTGGTTAATTCCTCTTCCTGGTGGGAAATGAGAGTTAAATTTGCCCGTCCAGACACCTCCAGCTAGTCTGTCATTGTTTCTCCCTATTCCTGTTAATTTTCCACAGAAATTGCAAACTGGGCCAAACAGGAGGTTAAAGGCACTGACTCTCCAAGTGGTGAGAGTGTTAGTAAAGCGTCTGGAATGTTGCACCCGAGTACCAGGGGATGAAAACTGAGACACATATGAACACGTTTCCCGATCACACGGTGGATCATACTCTGGGTTCCACATGCATGTTTTAGCTGAAGGAAGAATCCCTTACCTGGAGAGTTGAGACGCATGGAATGGGTACCATGCAATATGACTTCAAAGGGTCTGCGTTTGCTCACCGAACCTCACCAATCCTATCACTGCTGCGTTTATGCCGCTGTACACACGCTTGATTCTCTTTCGGAGACATATAAATCCATAGGCTTTAAGATTCTTACTAGTCAGGTATATTCTTAGGCGTTTAATATGGGGTGTTGAGTCCACTTCGTTGAGCAAGCAGTAGCTCTTGTCTATTATATATTTGGCTTATGGAAAGGTATCTGTGCTAATTTCAATCTCTGGTTTTATGCAGCACCCCAACTCACCTTTCCCCTTAAGCAAGCATAAGTTGTTTTTCTATATTTGAGACCCTATTCTGTTTTGTAATTCAGTTCCTGTGTAGGCAAGTTTACATTCCGTGTATTAGTGATATCTTATGATGTTTCTTTTTCTGTGTGACTTATTTCACTTAGAATCATCGTACCTGAATCCACTCATTATGCTGCTACTGGCCTGATGACATAGATTTCATTGCTGAGTGGTATTGCATTGTACGTAAGTACCACAACTTCTTTATCCATTTTTCGCTTTCTGCAATATTGAACTTGTACCGTAAATGAGGTTCTTGTAAACAGAGCCGTCCCAAACTTTGGGGTGGCTGTGTCTTTTTGATTTTAATTTCCCTAATCTATAGGACCATAAGTGGAAGTGCCCTAGGCTCTGTTGCTTTGTTTTTTAGATGTTTCAGGAAACACCATACACTTCTCCAGAGTGGCTGTTTGCAATTTACATCCCGCCCATCAGCATAAGAAGGCTCCCAGTTCTCCATGGCCTGTCCTGCCTTTCTGGATTTTACACTTTTTTCAGATGGCCCTTTTGACCGGGGGGCAGTGAGACTTCATTGTAGTGCATATTTCCTTTGCAAGCTTGCTTGGTTGGCCAAAAAGGGCGTATGCGTTTTTTCCTGATATTCGAGAAAAAACGCATACGCCCTTTTTGGCCAAGTGCATCATTGTGGACGTTCTGCCTCTTTTCCTATGCTTTTCATGCAATTCCAGTCTACCTCCTGAAATCGGTTTCCTGCAATTCTGCCCTGCTTTCAAGTCCTCTTGCCAGCCTTACTTCAATATATTTTTGGATGATAGCTGTCATTTATAACTCTGCAGGTTTGTGAATGACAGTGCCCCTGAGCTCCTTTCTTCAACTTGCTTTCTTGTGAGCTGGCCACAACACCGCAGGATTGCTTCAGGCCCTAGTGTGGTTCCGGCATGGCTCGCTGAGCCTTTGGTTAATTCCTCTTCCTGGTGGGAAATGAGAGTTAAATTTGCCCGTCCAGACACCTCCAGCTAGTCTCTCATTGGTTCTCCCTCTTCCTGTTCATTTTCCGCAGAAATTGCAAACTGGGCCAAACAGGAGGTTAAAGGCACTGACTCTCCAAGTGGGGAGAGTGTTAGTAAAGCGTCTGGAATGTTGCACCGGAGTACCAGGGGACGAAAACTGAGACACATTGGAACACGTTTCCCGATCACACAGTGGATCATACTCTGGGTTCCACATGCATGTTTTAGCTGAAGGAAGAATCCCTTAAACCTGGAGAGTTGAGAACCATGGAATGGGTACCATGCAATATGACTTCAAAGGGTCTGCATTTGCTCACCGAACCTCACCAATCCTATCACTGCTGCGTTTATGCCGCTGTACACACGCTGGATTCTCTTTCGGAGACATATAAATCCATAGGTTTTAAGATTCTTACTAGTCAGGTATATTCTTAGGCGTTTAATATGGGGTGTTGAGTCCACTTCGTTGAGCAAGCAGTAGCTCTTGTCTATTACATATTTGGCTTATGGAAAGGTATCTGTGCTAATTTCAATCTCTGGTTTTATGCAGCACCCCAACTCACCTTTCCCCTTAAGCAAGCATAAGTTGGTTTTCTACATTTGAGACCCTATTCTGTTTTGTAATTCAGTTCCTGTGTAGCCAAGTTTACATTCCGTGTATTAGTGATATCTTATGATGTTTGTTTTTCTGTGTGACATATTTCACTTAGAATCATCGTACCTGAATCCACTCATTATGCTGCTACTGGCCTGATGACATAGATTTCATTGCTGAGTGGTATTGCATTGTACGTAAGTACCACAACTTCTTTATCCATTTTTCGCTTTCTGCAATATTGAACTTGTACCGTAAATGAGGTTCTTGTAAACAGAGCCATCCCAAACTCTGGGGTGGCTGTGTCTTTTTGATTTTAATTTCCCTAATCTATAGGACCATAAGTGGAAGTGCCCTAGTCTCTGTTGCTTTGTTTTTTAGATGTTTCAGGAAACACCATACACTTCTCCAGAGTGGCTGTTGGAAATTTACATCCCGCACATCAGTCTAACTAGGCTCCCAGTTCTCCATGGCCTGTCCTGCCTTTCTGGATTTTACACTTTTTTCAGATGGCCCTTTTGACCGGGGGGCAGTGAGACTTCATTGTAGTGCAGATTTCCTTTGCAAGCTTGCTTGTTGGCCAAAAAGGGCATATGCGTTTTTTCCTGAATATATTCAGGAAAAAAAGCATACGTCCTTTTTGGCCAAGTGCATCATTGTGGACGTTCTGCCTCTTTTCCTATGCTTTACATGCAATTCCAGTCTACCTCCTGAAATCGGTTTCCTGCAATTCTTCCCCGCTTTCAAGTCCTCTTGGCAGCTTTACTTCAATATATTTTTGGACTATAGCTGTCATTTATAACTCTGAAGGTTTGTGAATTACAGTGCCCCTGAGCTCCTTTCTTCAACTCGCTTTCTTGTGAGCTGGCCACAACACCGCAGGATTGCTTCAGGCCCTAGTGTGGTTCCAGCATGGCTCGCTGAGCCTTTGGTTAATTCCTCTTCCTGGTGGGAAATGAGAGTTAAATTTGCCCGTCCAGACACCTCCAGCTAGTCTCTCATTGGTTCTCCCTATTCCTGTTCATTTTCCACAAAAATTGCAAACTTGGCCAAATAGGAGGTTAAAGGCACTGACTCTCCAAGTGGGGAGAGTGTTAGTAAAGCGTCTGGAATGTTGCATCCGAGTACCAGGGGACGAAAACTGAGACACATTTGAACACGTTTCCCAATCACACGGTGGATCATACTCTGGGTTCCACATGCATGTTTTAGCTGAAGGAAGAATCCCTTAAACCTGGAGAGTTGAGACCCATGGAATGGGTACCATGCAATATGACTTCAAAGGGTCTGCATTTGCTCACCGAACCTCACCAATCCTATCACTGCTGCGTTTATGCCGCTGTACACACGCTGGATTCTCTTTCGGAGACATATAAATCCATAGGTTTTAAGATTCTTACTAGTCAGGTATATTCTTAGGCGTTTAATATGGGGTGTTGAGTCCACTTCGTTGAGCAAGCAGTAGCTCTTGTCTATTACATATTTGGCTTATGGAAAGGTATCTGTGCTAATTTCAATCTCTGGTTTTATGCAGCACCCCAACTCACCTTTCCCCTTAAGCAAGCATAAGTTGGTTTTCTACATTTGAGACCCTATTCTGTTTTGTAATTCAGTTCCTGTGTAGCCAAGTTTACATTCCGTGTATTAGTGATACCTTATGATGTTTCTTTTTCTGTGTGACTTATTTCACATAGAATCATCGTACCTGAATCCACTCATTATGCTGCTACTGGCCTGATGACATAGATTTCATTGCTGAGTGATATTGCATTGTACGTAAGTACCACAACTTCTTTATCCATTTTTCGCTTTCTGTGATATTGAACTTGTACCATAAACGAGGTTCTTGTAAACAGAGCCGACCCCAACTTTGGGGTGGCTGTGTGTTTTTGATTTTAATTTCCCTAAGCTATAGGACCAAAAGTGGAAGTGCCCTAGGCTCTGTTGCTTTGTTTTTTAGATGTTTCAGGAAACACCATACACTTCTCCAGAGTGGCTGTTGACAATTTACATCTCACCCATCAGCATAAGAAGGCTCCCAGTTCTCCATGGCCTGTCCTGCCTTTCTGGATTTTACAGGTTTTTCAGATGGCCCTTTTGACCGGGGGGCAGTGAGACTTCATTGTAGTGCAGATTTCCTTTGCAAGCTTGCTTGGTTGGCCAAAAAGGGCGTATGCGTTTTTTCCTGAATATATTCAGGAAAAAACGTATACGCACTTTTTGGCCAAGTGCATCATTGTGGACGTTCTGCCTCTTTTCCTATGCTTTACATGCAATTCCAGTCTACCTCCTGAAATCGTTTTACTGCAATTCTGCCCTGCTTTCAAGTCCTCTTGGCAGCCTTACTTCAATATATTTTTGGACGATAGCTGTCATTTATAACTCTGAAGCTTTGTGAATTACAGTGCCCCTGAGCTCCTTTTTTCAACTGGCTTTTTTGTGAGCTGGCCGCAACACCGCAGGATTGCTTCAGGCCCTAGTGTGGTTCCGGCATGGCTCGCTGAGCCTTTGGTTAATTCCTCTTCCTGGTGGGAAATGAGAGTTAAATTTGCCCGTCCAGACACCTCCAGCTAGTCTCTCATTGGTTCTCCCCATTCCTGTTCATTTTCCGCAGAAATTGCAAACTGGGCCAAACAGGAGGTTAAAGGCACTGACTCTCCAAGTGGGGAGAGTGTTAGTAAAGCGTCTGGAATGTTGCACCCGAGTACCAGGGGACAAAAAGTGAGACACATTGGAACACGTTTTCCGATCACACGGTGGATCATACTCTGGGTTCCACATGCATGTTTTAGCTGAAGGAAGAATCCCTTAAACCTGGAGAGTTGAGAACCATGGAATGGGTACCATGCAATATGACTTCAAAGGGTCTGCATTTGCTCACCGAACCTCACCAATCCTATCACTGCTGCGTTTATGCCGCTGTACACATGCTGGATTCTCCTTCGGAGACATATAAATCCATAGGTTTTAAGATTCTTACTAGTCAGGTATATTCTTAGGCGTTTAATATGGGGTGTTGAGTCCACTTCGTTGAGCAAGCAGTAGCTCTTGTCTATTACATATTTGGCTTATGGAAAGGTTTCTGTGCTAATTTCAAACTCTGGTTTTATGCAGCACCCCAACTCACCTTTCACCTTAAGCAAGCATAAGTTGGTTTTCTACATTTGAGACCCTATTCTGTTTTGTAATTCAGTTCCTGTGTAGCCAAGTTTACATTCCGTGTATTAGTGATATCTTATGATGCTTCTTTTTATGTGTGACTTATTTCACTTAGAATCATCGTACCTGAATCCACTCATTATGCTGCTACTGGCCTGATGACATAGATTTCATTGCTGAGTGATATTGCATTGTACGTAAGTACCACAACTTCTTTATCCATTTTTCGCTTTCTGCGATATTGAACTTGTACCGTAAACGAGGTTCTTGTAAACACAGCCGTCCCAAATTTTGGGGTGGCTGTGTCTTTTTGATTTTAATTTCCCTAATCTATAGGACCATAAGTGGAAGTGCCCTAGGCTCTGTTGCTTTGTTTTTTAGATGTTTCAGGAAACACCATACACTTCTCCAGAGTGGCTGTTTGCAATTTACATCCCACCCATCAGCATAAGAAGGCTCCCAGTTCTCCATGGCCTGTCCTGCCTTTCTGGATTTTACACTTTTTTCAGATGGCCCTTTTGACCAGGGGGCAGTGAGACTTCATTGTAGTGCAGATTTCCTTTGCAAGCTTGCTTGGTTGGCCAAAAAGGGCGTATGCGTTTTTTCCTGAATATATTCAGGAAAAAACGCATACGCCCTTTTTGGCCAAGTGCATCATTGTGGACGTTCTGCCTCTTTTCCTATGCTTTACATGCAATTCCAGTCTACCTCCTGAAATCGGTTTCCTGCAATTCCGCCCCGCTTTCAAGTCCTCTTGGCAGCCTTACTTCAATATATTTTTGGACGATAGCTGTCATTTATAACTCTGAAGGTTTGTGAATTACAGTGCCCCTGAGCTCCTTTCTTCAACTCGCTTTCTTGTGAGCTGGCCACAACACCGCAGGATTGCTTCAGGCCCTAGTGTGGTTCCGGCATGGCTCGCTGAGCCTTTGGTTAATTCCTCTTCCTGGTGGGAAATGAGAGTTAAATTTGCCCGTCCAGACACCTCCAGCTAGTCTCTCATTGGTTCTCCCTATTCCTGTTCATTTTCCGCAGAAATTGCAAACTGGGCCAAACAGGAGGTTAAAGGCACTGACTCTCCAAGTGGGGAGAGTGTTAGTAAAGCGTCTGGAATGTTGCACCCGAGTACCAGGGGACGAAAACTGAGACACATTTGAACACGTTTCCCGATCACACGGTGGATCATACTCTGGGTTCCACATGCATGTTTTAGCTGAAGGAAGAATCCCTTAAACCTGGAGAGTTGAGAACCATGGAATGGGTACCATGCAATATGACTTCAAAGGGTCTGCATTTGCTCACCGAACCTCACCAATCCTATCACTGCTGCGTTTATGCCGCTGTACACATGCTGGATTCTCTTTCGGAGACATATCAATCCATAGGTTTTAAGATTCTTACTAGTCAGGTATATTCTTAGGCGTTTAATATGGGGTGTTGAGTCCACTTCGTTGAGCAAGCAGTAGCTCTTGTCTATTACATATTTGGCTTATGGAAAGGTATCTGTGCTAATTTCAATCTCTGGTTTTATGCAGCACCTCAACTCACCTTTCCCCTTAAGCAAGCATAAGTTGGTTTTCTACATTTGAGACCCTATTCTGTTTTGTAATTCAGTTCCTGTGTAGCCAACTTTACATTCCGTGTATTAGTGATACCTTATGATGTTTCTTTTTCTGTGTGACTTATTTCACTTAGAATCATCGTACCTGAATCCACTCATTATGCTGCTACTGGCCTGATGACATAGATTTCATTGCTGAGTGATATTGCATTGTACGTAAGTATCACAACTTCTTTATCCATTTTTCGCTTTCTGCGATATTGAACTTGTACCGTAAACGAGGTTCTTGTAAACAGAGCCTTCCGAAACATTGGGGAGGCTGTGTCTTTTTGATTTTAATTTCCCTAATCTATAGGACCAAAAATGGAAGTGCCCTAGGCTCTGTTGCTTTGTTTTTCAGATGTTTCAGGAAACACCGTACACTTCTCCAGAGTGGCTGTTGGCAATTTACATCCCGCCCATCAGCCTAAGTAGGCTCCCATTTCTCCATGGTCTGTCCTGCCTTTCTGGATTTTACACTTTTTTCAGATGGCCCTTTTGACCGGGGGGCAGTGAGACTTCATTGTAGTGCAGATTTCCTTTGCAAGCTTGCTTGGTTGGCCATAAAGGGCGTATGCGTTTTTTCCTGAATATATTCAGGAAAAAACGCATACGCCCTTTTTGGCCAAGTGCATCATTGTGGACGTTCTGCCTCTTTTCCTATGCTTTACATGCAATTCCAGTCTACCTCCTGAAAATGGTTTCCTGCAATTCTGCCCGGCTTTCAAGTCCTCTTGGCAGCCTTACTTCAATATATTTTTGGACGATAGCTGTCATTTAGAACTCTGAAGGTTTGTGAATTACAGTGCCCCTGAGCTACTTTCTTCAACTCGCTTTCTTGTGAGCTGGCCGTAACACCGCAGGATTGCTTCAGGCCCTAGTGTGGTTCCGGCACGGCTCGCTGAGCCTTTGGTTAATTCCTCTTCCTGGTGGGAAATGAGAGTAAAATTTGCCCATCCAGACACCTCCAACTAGTCTCTCATTGGTTCTCCCTATTCCTGTTCATTTTCCGCAGAAATTGCAAACTGGGCCAAACAGGAGTTTAAAGGCACTGACTCTCCAAGTGGGGAGAGTGTTAGTAAAGCGTCTGGAATGTTGCACCAGAGTACCAGGGAACGAAAACTGAGACACATTTGAACACGTTTCCCGATCACACGGTGGATCATAATCTGGGTTCCACATGCATGTTTTAGCTGAAGGAAGAATCCCTTAAACCTGGAGAGTTGAGAACCATGGAATGGGTACCATGCAATATGACTTCAAAGGGTCTGCATTTGCTCACCGAACCTCACCAATCTTATCACTGCTGCGTTTATGCCGCTGTACACACGCTTGATTCTCTTTCGTAGACATATCAATCCATAGGTTTTAAGATTCTTACTAGTCAGGTATATTCTTAGGCGTTTAATATGGGGTGTTGAGTCCACTTCGTTGAGCAAGCAGTAGCTCTTGTCTATTACATATTTGGCTTATGGACAGGTATCTGTGCTAATTTCAATCTCTGGTTTTATGCAGCACCCCAACTCACCGTTCCCCTTAAGCAAGCATAAGTTGGTTTTCTACATTTGAGACCCTATTCTGTTTTGTAATTCAGTTCCTGTGTAGGCAAGTTTACATTCCGTGTATTAGTGATATCTTATGATGTTTCTTTTTCTGTGTGACTTATTTCACTTAGAATCATCGTACCTGAATCCACTCATTATGCTGCTACTAGCCTGATGACATAGATTTCATTGCTGAGTGGTATTGCATTGTACGTAAGTACCACAACTTCTTTATCCATTTTTCGCTTTCTGCAATATTGAACTTCTACCGTAAATGAGGTTCTTGTAAACAGAGCCGTCCCAAACTTTGGGGTGGCTGTGTCTTTTTGATTTTAATTTCCCTAATCTATAGGACCATAAGTGGAAGTGCCCTAGGCTCTGTTGCTTTGTTTTTTAGATGTTTCAGGAAACACCATACACTTCTCCAGACTGGCTGTTGGAAATTTACATCCCGCACATCAGTCTAACTAGGCTCCCAGTTCTCCATGGCCTGTCCTGCCTTTCTGGATTTTACACTTTTTTCAGATGGCCCTTTTGACCGGGGGGCAGTGAGACTTCATTGTAGTGCAGATTTCCTTTGCAAGCTTGCTTGTTGGCCAAAAAGGGCATATGCGTTTTTTCCTGAATATATTCAGGAAAAAAAGCGTACGTCCTTTTTGGCCAAGTGCATCATTGTGGACGTTCTGCCTCTTTTCCTATGCTTTACATGCAATTCCAGTCTACCTCCTGAAATCGGTTTCCTGCAATTCTGCACCACTTTCAAGTCCTCTTGGCAGCCTTACTTCAATATATTTTTGGACGATACCTGTCATTTTTAACTCTGCAGGTTTGTGAATTACAGTGCCCCTGAGCTCCTTTCTTCAACTCGCTTTCTTGTGAGCTGGCCGCAACACCGCAGGATTGCTTCAGGCCCTAGTGTGGTTTCGGCATGGCTCGCTGAGCCTTTGGTTAATTCCTCTTCCTGGTGGGAAATGAGAGTTAAATTTGCCCGTCCAGACACCTCCAGCTAGTCTCTCATTGGTTCTCCCTATTCCTCTTCATTTTCCACAGAAATTGCAAACTGGGCCAAACAGGAGGTTAAAGGCACTGACTCTCCAAGTGGGGAGAGTGTTAGTAAAGTGTCTGGAATGTTGCACCCGAATACCAGGGGACGAAAACTGATACACATTTGAACACGTTTCCCGATCACACGGTGGATCATACTCTGGGTTCCACATGCATGTTTTAGCTGAAGGAAGAATCCCTTAAACCTGGAGAGTTGAGAATCATGGAATGGGTACCATGCAATATGACTTCAAAGGGTCTGCATTTGCTCACCGAACCTCACCAATCCTATCACTGCTGCGTTTATGCTGCTGTAAACACGCTTGATTCTCTTTCGGAGACATATCAATCCATAGGTTTTAAGATTCTTACTAGTCAGGTATATTCTTAGGCGTTTAATATGTGGTGTTGAGTCCACTTTGTTGAGCAAGCAGTAGCTCTTGTCTATTACATATTTGGCTTATGGAAAGGTATCTGTGTTAATTTCAATCTCTGGTTTTATGCAGCACCCCAAATAACCTTTCCTCTTAAGCAAGCGTAAGTTGGTTTTCTTCATTTGAGACCCTATTCTGTTTTGTAATTCAGTTCCTGTGTAGCCATGTTTACATTCCGTGTATTAGTGATACCTTATGATGTTTCTTTTTCTGTGTGATTTATTTCACTTAGAATCATCGTACCTGAATCCACTCATTATGCTGCTACTGGCCTGATGACATAGATTTCATTGCTGAGTGATATTGCATTGTACGTAAGTACCACAACTTCTTTATCCATTTTTCGCTTTCTGCGATATTGAACTTGTACCGTAAACGAGGTTCTTGTCAACAGAGCCGTCCGGAACTTTGGGGTGGCTGTGTCTTTTTGATTTTAATTTCCCTAAGCTATAGGACCATAAGTGGAAGTGCCCTAGGCTCTGTTGCTTTGGTTTTTAGATGTTTCAGGAAACACCATACACTTCTCCAGAGTGGCTGTTGGCAATTTACATCCCGCCCATCAGCATAAGAAGGCTCCCAGTTCTCCATGGCCTGTCCTGCCTTTCTGGATTTTTCACTATTTCAGATGGCCCTTTTGACCGGGGGGCAGTGAGACTTCATTGTAGTGCAGATTTCCTTTGCAAGCTTGCTTGGTTGGCCAAAAAGTGCGTATGCGTTTTTTCCTGAATATATTCAGGAAAAAACGCATACGCCCTTTTTGGCCAAGTGCATCATTGTGGACGTTCTGCCTCTTTTCCTATGCTTTTCATGCAATTCCAGTCTACCTCCTGAAATCGGTTTCCTGCAATTCTGCCCCGCTTTCAAGTCCTCTTGGCAGCCTTACTTCAATATATTTTTGGATGATAGCTGTCATTTATAACTCTGCAGGTTTGTGAATTACAGTGCCCCTGAGCTTCTTTCTTCAACTCACTTTCTTGTGAGCTGGCCGCAACACCGCAGGATTGCTTCAGGCCCTAGTGTAGTTTCGGCATGGCTCGCTGAGCCTTTGGTTAATTCCTCTTCCTGGTGGGAAATGAGAGTTAAATTTGCCCGTCCAGACACCTCCAGCTAGTCTGTCATTGGTTCTCCCTATTCCTGTTAATTTTCCACAGAAATTGCAAACTGGGCCAAACAGGAGGTTAAAGGCACTGACTCTCCAAGTGGGGAGAGTGTTAGTAAAGCGTCTGGAATGTTGCACCCGAGTACCAGGGGACGAAAACTGAGACACATATGAACACGTTTCCCGATCACATGGTGGATCATACTCTGGGTTCCACATGCATGTTTTAGCTGAAGGAAGAATCCCTTACCTGGAGAGTTGAGAACCATGGAATGGGTACCATGCAATATGACTTCAAAGGGTCTGCATTTGCTCACCGTACCTCACCAATCCTATCACTGCTGCGTTTATGCCGCTGTACACATGCTTGATTTTCTTTTGGAGACATATAAATTCATAGGCTTTAAGATTCTTACTAGTCAGGTATATTCTTAGGCGTTTAATATGGGGTGTTGAGTCCACTTCGTTGAGCAAGCAGTAGCTCTTGTCTATTACATATTTGACTTATGGAAATGTATCTGTGCTAATTTCAATCTCTGGTTTTATGCAGCACCCCAACTCACCTTTCCCCTTAAGCAAGCATAAGTTGGTTTTCTACATTTGAGACCCTATTCTGTTTTGTAATTCAGTTCCTGTGTAGCCAAGTTTACATTCCGTGTATTAGTGATACCTTATGATGTTTCTTTTTCTCTGTGACTTATTTTACTTAGAATCATCGTACCTGAATTCACTCATTATGCTGCTACTGGCCTGATGACATAGATTTCATTGCTGAGTGATATTGCATTGTACGTAAGTACCACAACTTCTTTATCCATTTTTCGCTTTCTGCGATATTGAACTTGTACCGTAAATGAGGTTCTTGTAAACAGAGCCGTCCCAAACTTTGGGGTGGCTGTGTCTTTTTGATTTTAATTTCCCTAATCTATAGGACCATAAGTGGAAGTGCCCTAGGCTCTGTTGCTTTGTTTTTTAGATGTTTCAGGAAACACCATACACTTCTCCAGAGTGGCTGTTGGCAATTTACATCCCGCCCATCAGCATAACAAGGCTCCCAGTTCTCCATGGCCTGTCCTGCCTTTCTGGATTTTACACTTTTTTCAGATGGCCCTTTTGACCGGGGGGCAGTGAGACTTCATTGTAGTGGAGATTTCTTTTGCAAGCTTGCTTGGTTGGCCAAAAAGGGCGTATGCGTTTTTTCCTGAATATATTCAGGAATATATTCAGGAAAAAACGCATACGCCCTTTTTGGCCAAGTGCATCATTGTGGACATTCTGCCTCTTTTCCTATGCTTTACATGCAATTCCAGTCTACCTCCTGAAATCGGTTTCCTGCAATTCTTCCCCGCTTTCAAGTCCTCTTGGCAGCCTTACTTCAATATATTTTTGGACGATAGCTGTCATTTATAACTCTGCAGGTTTGTGAATTACAGTGCCCCTGAGCTCCTTTCTTCAACTCGCTTTCTTGTGAGCTGGCCACAACACCGCAGGATTGCTTCAGGCCCTAGTGTGGTTCCGGCATGGCTCGCTGAGCCTTTGGTTAATTCCTCTTCCTGGTGGGAAATGAGAGTTAAATTTGCCCGTCCAGACACCTCCAGCTAGTCTCTCATTGGTTCTCCCTATTCCTGTTCATTTTCCGCAGAAATTGCAAACTGGGCCAAATAGGAGGTTAAAGGCACTGACTCTCCAAGTGGGGAGAGTGTTAGTAAAGCGTCTGGAATGTTGCACCCGAGTACCAGGGGACGAAAACTGAGACACATTTGAACACGTTTCCCGATCACACGGTGGATCATACTCTGGGTTCCACATGCATGTTTTAGCTGAAGGAAGAATCCCTTAAACCTGGAGAGTTGAGACCCATGGAATGGGTACCATGCAATATGACTTCAAAGGGTCTGCATTTGCTCACCGAACCTCACCAATCCTATCACTGCTGCGTTTATGCCGCTGTACACACGCTGGATTCTCTTTCGGAGACATATAAATCCATAGGTTTTAAGATTCTTACTAGTCAGGTATATTCTTAGGCGTTTAATATGGGGTGTTGAGTCCACTTCGTTGAGCAAGCAGTAGCTCTTGTCTATTACATATTTGGCTTATGGAAAGGTATCTGTGTTAATTTCAATCTCTGGTTTTATGCAGCACCCAACTCACCTTTCCCCTTAAGCAAGCATAAGTTGGTTTTCTACATTTGAGACCCTATTCTGTTTTGTAATTCAGTTCCTGTGTAGCCAAGTTTACATTCCGTGTATTAGTGATATCTTATGATGCTTCTTTTTATGTGTGACTTATTTCACTTAGAATCATTGTACCTGAATCCACTCATTATGCTGCTACTGGCCTGATGACATAGATTTCATTGCTGAGTGATATTGCATTGTACGTAAGTACCACAACTTCTTTATCCATTTTTCGCTTTCTGCGATATTGAACTTGTACCGTAAACGAGGTTCTTGTAAACAGAGCCTTCCCAAACTTTGGGGAGGCTGTGTCTTTTTGATTTTAATTTCCCTACTCTATAGGACCAAAAATGGAAATGCCCTAGGCTCTGTTGCTTTGTTTTTCAGATGTTTCAGGAAACACCATACACTTCTCCAGAGTGGCTGTTGGCAATTTACATCCCGCCCATCAGCCTAAGTAGGCTCCCATTTCTCCATGGTCTGTCCTGACTTTCTGGATTTTACACTTTTTTCAGATGGCCCTTTTGACCGGGGGCAGTGAGACTTCATTGTAGTGCAGATTTCCTTTGCAAGCTTGCTTGGTTGGCCAAAAAGTGTGTATGCGTTTTTTCCTGAATATATTCAGGAAAAAACGCATACGCCCTTTTTGGCCAAGTGCATCATTGTGGACGTTCTGCCTCTTTTCCTATGCTTTACATGCAATTCCAGTCTACCTCCTGAAATCGGTTTCCTGCAATTCTGCCCCTCTTTCAAGTCCTCTTGCCAGCCTTACTTCAATATATTTTTGGATGATAGCTGTCATGTATAACTCTGCAGGTTTGTGAATTACAGGGTCCCTGAGCTCCTTTCTTCAACTCGCTTTCTTGTGAGCTGGCCGCAACACCGCAGGATTGCTTCAGGCCCTAGTGTGGTTCCAGCATGGCACGCTGAGCCTTTAGTTAATTCCTCTTCCTGGTGGGAAATGAGAGTTAAATTTGCCCGTCCAGACACCTCCAGCTTGTCTCTCATTGGTTCTCCTCATTCCTGTTCATTTTCCGCAGAAATTGCAAACTGGGCCAAACAGGAGGTTAAAGGCACTGACTCTCCAAGTGGGGAGAGTGTTAGTAAAGCGTCTGGAATGTTGCACCCGAGTACCAGGGGACAAAAAGTGAGACACATTGGAACACGTTTCCCGATCACACGGTGGATCATAATCTGGGTTCCACATGCATGTTTTAGCTGAAGGAAGAATCCCTTAAACCTGGAGAGTTGAGAACCATGGAATCGGTACCATGCAATATGACTTCAAAGGGTCTGCATTTGCTCACCGAACCTCACCAATCCTATCACTGCTGCGTTTATGCCGCTGTACACATGCTGGATTCTCTTTCGGAGACATATAAATCCATAGGTTTTAAGATTCTTACTAGTCAGGTATATTCTTAGGCGTTTAATATGGGGTGTTGAGTCCACTTCGTTGAGCAAGCAGTAGCTCTTGTCTATTACATATTTGGCTTTTGGAAAGGTATCTGTGCTAATTTCAATCTCTGGTTTTATGCAACACCCCAAGTCACCTTTCACCTTAAGCAAGCATAAGTTGGTTTTCTACATTTGAGACCCTATTCTGTTTTGTAATTCAGTTCCTGTGTAGCCAAGTTTACATTCCGTGTATTAGTGATATCTTATGATGCTTCTTTTTATGTGTGACTTATTTCACTTAGAATCATCTTACCTGAATCCACTCATTATGCTGCTACTGGCCTGATGACATAGATTTCATTGCTGAGTGATATTGCATTGTACGTAAGTACCACAACTTCTTTATCCATTTTTCGCTTTCTGCGATATTGAACTTGTACCGTAAACGAGGTTCTTGTAAACACAGCCGTCCCAAATTTTGGGGTGGTGTGTCTTTTTGATTTTAATTTCCCTAATCTATAGGACCATAAGTGGAAGTGCCCTAGGCTCTGTTGCTTTGTTTTTTAGATGTTTCAGGAAACACCATACACTTCTCCAGAGTGGCTGTTTGCAATTTACATCCTGCCCATCAGCATAAGAAGGCTCCCAGTTCTCCATGGCCTGTCCTGCCTTTCTGGATTTTACACTTTTTTCAGATGGCCCTTTTGACCGGGGGGCAGTGAGACTTCATTGTAGTGCAGATTTCCTTTGCAAGCTTGCTTGGTTGGCCAAAAAGGGCGTATGCGTTTTTTCCTGAATATATTCAGGAAAAAACGCATACGCCCTTTTTGGCCAAGTGCATCATTGTGGACGTTCTGCCTCTTTTCCTATGCTTTACATGCAATTCCAGTCTACCTCCTGAAATCGGTTTCCTGCAATTCCGCCCCGCTTTGAAGTCCTCTTGGCAGCCTTACTTCAATATATTTTTGGACGATAGCTGTCATTTATAACTCTGAAGGTTTGTGAATTACAGTGCCCCTGAGCTCCTTTCTTCAACTCACTTTCTTGTGAGCTGGCCGCAACAACGCAGAATTGCTTCAGGCCCTAGTGTGGTTCCAGCATGGCTCGCTGAGCCTTTGGTTAATTCCTCTTCCTGGTGGGAAATGAGAGTTAAATTTGCCCGTCCAGACACCTCCAGCTAGTCTCTCATTGGTTCTCCCTATTCCTGTTCATTTTCCACAAAAATTGCAAACTGGGCCAAACAGGAGGTTAAAGGCACTGACTCTCCAAGTGGGGAGAGTGTTAGTTAAGCGTCTGGAATGTTGCACCCGAGTACCAGGGGACGAAAACTGAGACACATTTGAACACGTTTCCCGATCACACGGTGGATCATACTCTGGGTTCCACATGCATGTTTTAGCTGAAGGAAGAATCCCTTAAACCTGGAGAGTTGAGAACCATGGAATGGGTACCATGCAATATGACTTCAAAGGGTCTGCATTTGCTCACCGAACCTCACCAATCCTATCACTGCTGCGTTTATGCCGCTGTACACACGCTGGATTCTCTTTCGGAGACATATAAATCCATAGGTTTTAAGATTCTTACTAGTCAGGTATATTCTTAGGCGTTTAATATGGGGTGTTGAGTCCACTTCGTTGAGCAAGCAGTAGCTCTTGTCTATTACATATTTGGCTTATGGAAAGGTATCTGTGCTAATTTCAATCTCTGGTTTTATGCAGCACCCCAACTCACCTTTCCCCTTAAGCAAGCATAAGTTGGTTTTCTACATTTGAGACCCTATTCTGTTTTGTAATTCAGTTCCTGTGTAGCCAAGTTTACATTCCATGTATTAGTGATACCTTATGATGTTTCTTTTTCTGTGTGACTTATTTCACTTAGAATCATCGTACCTGAATCCACTCATTATGCTGCTACTGGCCTGATGACATAGATTTCATTGCTGAGTGATATTGCATTGTACGTAAGTACCACAACTTCTTTATCCATTTTTCGCTTTCTGCGATATTGAACTTGTACCGTAAACGAGGTTCTTGTAAACAGAGCTTTCCCAAACTTTGGGGAGGCTGTGTCTTTTTGATTTTAATTTCCCTAATCTATAGGACCAAAAATGGAAGTGCCCTAGGCTCTGTTGCTTTGTTTTTCAGATGTTTCAGGAAACACCATACACTTCTCCAGAGTGGCTGTTGGCAATTTACATCCCGCCCATCAGCCTAAGTAGGCTCCCATTTCTCCATGGCCTGTCCTGCCTTTCTGGATTTTACACTTTTTTCAGATGGCCCTTTTGACCGGGGGGCAGTGAGACTTCATTGTAGTGCAGATTTCCTTTGCAAGCTTGCTTGGTTGGCCATAAAGGGCGTATGCGTTTTTTCCTGAATATATTCAGGAAAAAACGCATACGCCCTTTTTGGCCAAGTGCATCATTGTGGACGTTCTGCCTCTTTTCCTATGCTTTACATGCAATTCCAGTCTACCTCCTGAAAACGGTTTCCTGCAATTCTGCCCCGCTTTCAAGTCCTCTTGGCAGCCTTACTTCAATATATTTTTGGACGATAGCTGTCATTTAGAACTCTGAAGGTTTGTGAATTACAGTGCCCCTGAGCTACTTTCTTCAACTCGCTTTCTTGTGAGCTGGCCGTAACACCGCAGGATTGCTTCAGGCCCTAGTGTGGTTCCGGCACGGCTTGCTGAGCCTTTGGTTAATTCCTCTTCCTGGTGGGAAATGAGAGTAAAATTTGCCCATCCAGACACCTCCAGCTAGTCTCTCATTGGTTCTCCCTATTCCTGTTCATTTTCCGCAGAAATTGCAAACTGGGCCAAACAGGAGTTTAAAGGCACTGACTCTCCAAGTGGGGAGAGTGTTAGTAAAGCGTCTGGAATGTTGCACCCGAGTACCAGGAGACGAAAACTGAGACACATTTGAACACGTTTCCCGATCACACGGTGGATCATAATCTGGGTTCCACATGCATGTTTTAGCTGAAGGAAGAATCCCTTAAACCTGGAGAGTTGAGAACCATGGAATGGGTACCATGCAATATGACTTCAAAGGGTCTGCATTTGCTCACCGAACCTCACCAATCTTATCACTGCTGCGTTTATGCCGCTGTACACACGCTTGATTCTCTTTCGTAGACATATCAATCCATAGGTTTTAAGATTCTTACTAGTCAGGTATATTCTTAGGCGTTTAATATGGGGTGTTGAGTCCACTTCGTTGAGCAAGCAGTAGCTCTTGTCTATTACATATTTGGCTTATGGACAGGTATCTGTGCTAATTTCAATCTCTGGTTTTATGCAGCACCCCAACTCACCGTTCCCCTTAATCAAGCATAAGTTGGTTTTCTACATTTGAGACCCTATTCTGTTTTGTAATTCAGTTCTTGTGTAGGCAAGTTTACATTCCGTGTATTAGTGATATCTTATGATGTTTCTTTTTCTGCGTGACTTATTTCACTTAGAATCATCGTACCTGAATCCACTCATTATGCTGCTACTGGCCTGATGACATAGATTTCATTGCTGAGTGGTATTGCATTGTACGTAAGTACCACAACTTCTTTATCCATTTTTCGCTTTCTGTAATATTGAACTTCTACCGTAAATGAGGTTCTTGTAAACAGAGCCGTCCCAAACTTTGGGGTGGCTGTGTCTTTTTGATTTTAATTTCCCTAATCTATAGGACCATAAGTGGAAGTGCCCTAGGCTCTGTTGCTTTGTTTTTTAGATGTTTCAGGAAACACCATACACTTCTCCAGAGTGGCTGTTGGAAATTTACATCCCGCACATCAGTCTAACTAGGCTCCCAGTTCTCCATGGCCTGTCCTGCCTTTCTGGATTTTACACTTTTTTCAGATGGCCCTTTTGACCGGGGGGCAGTGAGACTTCATTGTAGTGCAGATTTCCTTTGCAAGCTTGCTTGTTGGCCAAAAAGGGCATATGCGTTTTTTCCTGAATATATTCAGGAAAAAAAGCATACGTCCTTTTTGGCCAAGTGCATCATTGTGGACGTTCTGCCTCTTTTCCTATGCTTTACATGCAATTCCAGTCTACCTCCTGAAATCGGTTTCCTGCAATTCTTCCCCGCTTTCAAGTCCTCTTGGCAGCCTTACTTCAATATATTTTTGGACGATACCTGTCATTTTTAACTCTGCAGGTTTGTGAATTACAGTGCCCCTGAGCTCCTTTCTTCAACTCGCTTTCTTGTGAGCTGGCCGCAACACCGCAGGATTGCTTCAGGCCCTAGTGTGGTTTCGGCATGGCTCACTGAGCCTTTGGTTAATTCCTCTTCCTGGTGGGAAATGAGAGTTAAATTTGCCCGTCCAGACACCTCCAGCTAGTCTCTCATTGGTTCTCCCTATTCCTCTTCATTTTCCACAGAAATTGCAAACTGGGCCAAACAGGAGGTTAAAGGCACTGACTCTCCAAGTGGGGAGAGTGTTAGTAAAGCGTCTGAAATGTTGCACCCGAATACCAGGGGACGAAAACTGATACACATTTGAACACGTTTCCCGATCACACGGTGGATCATACTCTGGGTTCCACATGCATGTTTTAGCTGAAGGAAGAATCCCTTAAACCTGGAGAGTTGAGAATCATGGAATGGGTACCATGCAATATGACTTCAAAGGGTCTGCATTTGCTCACCGAACCTCACCAATCCTATCACTGCTGCGTTTATGCCGCTGTAAACACGCTTGATTCTCTTTAGGAGACATATAAATCCAGAGGTTTTAAGATTCTTACTAGTCAGGTATATTCTTAGGCGTTTAATATGGGGTGTTGAGTCCACTTCGTTTAGCAAGCAGTAGCTCTTGTCTATTACATATTTGGCTTATGGAAAGGTATCTGTGTTAATTTCAATCTCTGGTTTTATGCAGCACCCCAACTAACCTTTCCTCTTAAGCAAGCGTAAGTTGGTTTTCTTCATTTGAGACCCTATTCTGTTTTGTAATTCAGTTCCTGTGTAGCCATGTTTACATTCCGTGTATTAGTGATACCTTATGATGTTTCTTTTTCTGTGTGATTTATTTCACTTAGAATCATCGTACCTGAATCCACTCATTATGCTGCTACTGGCCTGATGACATAGATTTCATTGCTGAGTGATATTGCATTGTACGTAAGTACCACAACTTCTTTATCCATTTTTCGCTTTCTGCGATATTGAACTTGTACCGTAAACGAGGTTCTTGTAAACAGAGCCGTCCCGAACTTTGGGGTGGCTGTGTCTTTTTGATTTTAATTTCCCTAAGCTATAGGACCATAAGTGGAAGTGCCCTAGGCTCTGTTGCTTTGGTTTTTAGATGTTTCAGGAAACACCATACACTTCTCCAGAGTGGCTGTTTGCAATTTACATCCCGCCCATCAGCATAAGAAGGCTCCCAGTTCTCCATGGCCTGTCCTGCCTTTCTGGATTTTACACTATTTCAGATGGCCGTTTTGACCGGGGGGCAGTGAGACTTCATTGTAGTGCAGATTTCCTTTGCAAGCTTGCTTGGTTGGCCAAAAAGTGCGTATGCGTTTTTTCCTGAATATATTCAGGAAAAAACGCATACGCCCTTTTTGGCCAAGTGCATCATTGTGGACGTTCTGCCTCTTTTCCTATGCTTTTCATGCAATTCCAGTCTACCTCCTGAAATCGGTTTCCTGCAATTCTGCCCCGCTTTCAAGTCCTCTTGGCAGCCTTACTTCAATATATTTTTGGATGATAGCTGTCATTTATAACTCTGCAGGTTTGTGAATTACAGTGCCCCTGAGCTTCTTTCTTCAACTCACTTTCTTGTGAGCTGGCCGCAACACCGCAGAATTGCTTCAGGCCCTAGTGTAGTTTCGGCATGGCTCGCTGAGCCTTTGGTTAATTCCTCTTCCTGGTGGGAAATGAGAGTTAAATTTGCCCGTCCAGACACCTCCAGCTAGTCTCTCATTGGTTCTCCCTATTCCTGTTCATTTTCCACAAAAATTGCAAACTGGGCCAAACAGGAGGTTAAAGCCACTGACTCTCCAAGTGGGGAGAGTGTTAGTAAAGCATCTGGAATGTTGCACCCGAGTACCAGGGGACGAAAACTGAGACACATTTGAACACGTTTCCCGATCACATGGTGGATCATACTCTGGGTTCCACATGCATGTTTTAGCTGAAGGAAGAATCCCTTAAACCTGGAGAGTTGAGACCCATGGAATGGGTACCATGCAATATGACTTCAAAGGGTCTGCATTTGCACACCGAACCTCACCAATCCTATCACTGCTGCATTTATGCCGCTGTACAAACGCTGGATTCTCTTTCGGAGACATATAAATCCATAGGTTTTAAGATTCTTAGTAGTCAGGTATATTCTTAGGCGTTTAATATGGGATGTTGAGTCCACTTCGTTGAGCAAGCAGTAGCTCTTGTCTATTACATATTTGGCTTATGGAAAGGTATCTGTGTTAATTTCAATCTCTGGTTTTATGCAGCACCCCAACTCACCTTTCCCCTTAAGCAAGCATAAGTTGGTTTTCTACATTTGAGACCCTATTCTGTTTTGTAATTCAGTTCCTGTGTAGCCAAGTTTACATTCCGTGTATTAGTGATACCTTATGATGTTTCTTTTTCTGTGTGACTTATTTCACTTAGAATCATCGTACCTGAATCCACTCATTATGCTGCTACTGGCCTGATGACATAGATTTCATTGCTGAGTGATATTGCATTGTACGTAAGTACCACAACTTCTTTATCCATTTTTCGCTTTCTGCGATATTGAACTTGTACCGTAAACGAGGTTCTTGTAAACAGAGCTGTCCCAAACTTTGGGGTGGCTGTGTCTTTTTGATTTTAATTTCCCTAATCTATAGGACCAAAAATGGAAGTGCCCTAGGCTCTGTTGCTTTGTTTTTCAGATGTTTCAGGAAACACCATACACTTCTCCAGAGTGGCTGTTGGCAATTTACATCCCGCCCATCAGCCTAAGTAGGCTCCCAGTTCTCCATGGTCTGTCCTGCCTTTCTGGATTTTACACTTTTTTCAGATGGCCCTTTTGACCGGGGGGCAGTGAGACTTCATTGTAGTGCAGATTTCCTTTGCAAGCTTGCTTGGTTGGCCAAAAAGGGCGTATGCGTTTTTTCCTGAATATATTCAGGAAAAAACGCATACGCCCTTTTTGGCCAAGTGCATCATTGTGGACGTTCTGCCTCTTTTCCTATGCTTTACATGCAATTCCAGTCTACCTCCTGAAAACGGTTTCCTGCAATTCTGCCCCGCTTTCAAGTCCTCTTGGCAGCCTTACTTCAATATATTTTTGGACGATAGCTGTCATTTAGAACTCTGCAGGTTTGTGAATTACAGTGCCCCTGTTCTACTTTCTTCAACTCGCTTTCTTGTGAGCTGGCCGCAACACCGCAGGATTGCTTCAGGCCCTAGTGTGGTTCCGGCACGGCTCGCTGAGCCTTTGGTTAATTCCTCTTCCTGGTGGGAAATGAGAGTTAAATTTGTCCGTCCAGACACCTCCAGCTAGTCTCTCATTGGTTCTCCCTATTCCTGTTCATTTTCCGCAGAAATTGCAAACTGGGCCAAACAGGAGTTTAAAGGCACTGACTCTCCAAGTGGGGAGAGTGTTAGTAAAGCATCTGGAATGTTGCACCCGAGTACCAGGGGACGAAAACTGAGACACATTTGAACACGTTTCCCGATCACACGGTGGATCATACTCTGGGTTCCACATGCATGTTTTAGCTGAAGGAAGAATCCCTTAAACCTGGAGAGTTGAGAACCATGGAATGGGTACCATGCAATATGACTTCAAAGGGTCTGCATTTGCTCACCGAACCTCACCAATCCTATCACTGCTGCGTTTATGCCACTGTACACACGCTTGATTCTCTTTCGTAGACATATCAATCCATAGGTTTTAAGATTCTTACTAGTCAGGTATATTCTTAGGCGTTTAATATGGGATGTTGAGTCCACTTCGTTGAGCAAGCAGTAGCTCTTGTCTATTACATATTTGGCTTATGGAAAGGTATCTGTGCTAATTTCAATCTCTGGTTTTATGCAGCACCCCAACTCACCGTTCCCCTTAAGCAAGCATAAGTTGGTTTTCTACATTTGAGACCCTATTCTGTTTTGTAATTCAGTTCCTGTGTAGCCAAGTTTACATTCCGTGTATTAGTGATACCTCATGATGTTTCTTTTTCTGTGTGACTTATTTCACTTAGAATCATCGTACCTGAATTCACTCATTATGCTGCTACTGGCCTGATGACATAGATTTCATTGCTGAGTGATATTGCATTGTACGTAAGTACCACAACTTCTTTATCCATTTTTCGCTTTCTGCGATATTGAACTTGTACCGTAAATGAGGTTCTTGTAAACAGAGCCGTCCCAAACTTTGGGGTGGCTGTGTCTTTTTGATTTTAATTTCCCTAATCTATAGGACCATAAGTGGAAGTGCCCTAGGCTCTGTTGCTTTGTTTTTTACATGTTTCAGGAAACACCATACACTTCTCCAGAGTGGCTGTTGGCAATTTACATCCCGCCCATCAGCATAACAAGGCTCCCAGTTCTCCATGGCCTGTCCTGCCTTCTGGATTTTACACTTTTTTCAGATGGCCCTTTTGACCGGGGGGCAGTGAGACTTCATTGTAGTGTAGATTTCCTTTGTAAGCTTGCTTGGTTAGCCAAAAAGTGCGTATGCGTTTTTTCCTGAATATATTCAGGAAAAAACGCATACGCCCTTTTTGGCCAAGTGCGTCATTGTGGACGGTCTGCCTGTTTTCTTATGCTTTACATGCAATTCCAGGCTACCTCCTGAAAACGGTTTCCTGCAATTCTGCCCCGCTTTCAAGTCCTCTTGGCAGCCTTACTTCAATATATTTTTGGACGATAGCTGTCATTTAGAACTCTGAAGGTTTGTGAATTACAGTGCTCCTGAGCTACTTTCTTCAACTCGCTTTCTTGTGAGCTGGCCGCAACACCGCAGGATTGCTTCAGGCCCTAGTGTGGTTCCGGCACGGCTCACTGAGCCTTTGGTTAATTCCTCTTCCTGGTGGGAAATGAGAGTAAAATTTGCCCGTCCAGACACCTCCAGCTAGTCTCTCATTGGTTCTCCCTATTCCTGTTCATTTTCCACAAAAATTGCAAACAGGGCCAAACAGGAGGTTAAAGGCACTGACTCTCCAAGTGGGGAGAGTGTTAGTAAAGCGTCTGGAATGTTGCATCCGAGTACCAGGGGACGAAAACTGAGACACATTTGAACACGTTTCCCGATCACACGGTGGATCATACTCTGGGTTCCAAATGCATGTTTACCTGAAGGAAGAATCCTTTAATCCAGCAGAGTTGAGAACCATGGAATGGGTACCATGCAATATGACTTCAAAGGGTCTGCATTTGCTCACCGAACCTCACCAATCCTATAACTGCTGCGTTTATGCCGCTGTACACACGCTTGATTCTCTTTCGGAGACATATAAATCCATAGGTTTTAAGATTCTTACTAGTCAGGTATATTCTTAGACGTTTAATATGGAGTGTTGAGTCCACTTCGTTGAGCAAGCAGTAGCTCTTGTCTATTACATATTTGGCTTATGGAAAGGTATCTGTGCTAATTTCAATCTCTGGTTTTATGCAGCACCCCAACTCACCTTTCCCCTTAAGCAAGCATAAGTTGGTTTTCTACATTTGAGACCCTATTCTGTTTTGTACTTCAGTTCCTGTGTAGCCAAGTTTACATTCCGTGTATTAGTGATACCTTATGATGTTTCTTTTTCTGTTTGACTTATTTCTCTTAGAATCATCGCACCTAAATCCACTCATTATGCTGCTACTGGCCTGATGACATAGATTTCATTGCTGAGTGATATTGCATTGTACGTAAGTACCACAACTTCTTTATCCATTTTTCGCTTTCTGCGATATTGAACTTGTACCGTAAACGAGGTTCTTGTAAACAGAGCCGTCCCAAACTTTGGGGTGGCTGTGTCTTTTTGATTTTAATGTCCCTAATCTATAGGACCATAAGTGGAAGTGCCCTAGGCTCTGTTGCTTTGTTTTTTAGATGTTTCAGGAAACACCATACACTTCTCCAGAGTGGCTGTTGGCAATTTACATCCCGCGCATCAGCATAAGAAGGCTCCCAGTTCTCCATGGCCTGTCCTGCCTTTCTGGATTTTACACTTTTTTCAGATGGCCCTTTTGACCGGTGGGCAGTGAGACTTCATTGTAGTGCAGATTTCCTTTGCAAGCTTGCTTGGTTGGCCAAAAAGTGCGTATGCGTTTTTTCCTGAATATATTCAGGATAAAACACATACGCCCTTTTGGCCAAGTGCATCATTGTGGACGTTCTGCCTCTTTTCCTATGCTTTACATGCAATTCCAGTCTACCTCCTGAAATCGGTTTCCTGCAATTCTGCCCCGCTTTCAAGTCCTCTTGGGAGCCTTACTTCAATATAGTTTTGGACGATAGCTGTCATTTATAACTCTGCAGGTTTGTGAATGACAGTGCCCCTGAGCTCCTTTCTTCAACTCGCTTTCTTGTGAGCTGGCCGCAACACCGCAGGATTGCTTCAGGCCCTAGTGTGGTTCCGGCATATCTCAGTGAGCCTTTGGTTAATTCCTCTTCCTGGTGGGCAATGAGAGTTAAATTTGCCTGTCCAGACACCTCCAGCTAGTCTCTCATTGGTTCTCCCTATTCCTGTTCATTTTCCACAAAAATTGCAAACTGGGCCAAACAGGAGGTTAAAGCCACTGACTCTCCAAGTGGGGAGAGTGTTAGTAAAGCATCTGGAATGTTGCACCCGAGTACCAGGGGACGAAAACTGAGACACATTTGAACACGTTTCCCGATCACATGGTGGATCATACTCTGGGTTCCACATGCATGTTTTAGCTGAAGGAAGAATCCCTTAAACCTGGAGAGTTGAGACCCATGGAATGGGTACCATGCAATATGACTTCAAAGGGTCTGCATTTGCACACCGAACCTCACCAATCCTATCACTGCTGCATTTATGCCGCTGTACAAACGCTGGATTCTCTTTCGGAGACATATAAATCCATAGGTTTTAAGATTCTTAGTAGTCAGGTATATTCTTAGGCGTTTAATATGGGATGTTGAGTCCACTTCGTTGAGCAAGCAGTAGCTCTTTTCTATTACATATTTGGCTTATGGAAAGGTATCTGTGCTAATTTCAATCTGTGGTTTTATGCAGCACCCCAACTCACCTTTCCCCTTAAGCAAGCATAAGTTGGTTTTCTACATTTGAGACCCTATTCTGTTTTGTAATTCATTTCCTGTGTAGCCAAGTTTACATTCCGTGTATTAGTGATATCTTATGATGTTTCTTTTTCTGTGTGACTTATTTCACTTAGAATCATCGTACCTGAATCCACTCATTATGCTGCTACTGGCCTGATGACATAGATTTCATTGCTGAGTGGTATTGCATTGTACGTAAGTACCACAACTTCTTTATCCATTTTTCGCTTTCTGCAATATTGAACTTGTACCGTAAATGAGGTTCTTGTAAACAGAGCCGTCCCAAACTTTGGGGTGGCTGTGTCTTTTTGATTTTAATTTCCCTAAGCTATAGGATCATAAGTGGAAATTCCCTAGGCTCTGTTGCTTTGTTTTTTAGATGTTTCAGGAAACACCATACACTTCTCCAGAGTGGCTGTGGGCAATTTACATCCCACCCATCAGTCTAACTAGGCTCTCAGTTCTCCATGGCCTGTCCTGCCTTTCTGGATTTTACACTTTTTTCAGATGGCCCTTTTGACCGGGGGGCAGTGAGACTTCATTGTAGTGCAGATTTCCTTTGCAAGCTTGCTTGGTTGGCCAAAAAGGACGTATGCGTTTTTTCCTGAATATATTCAGGAAAAAACGCATACGTCCTTTTTGGCCAAGTGCATCATTGTGGACGTTCTGCCTCTTTTCCTATGCTTTTCATGCAATTCCAGTCTACCTCCTGAAATCGGTTTCCTGCAATTCTGCCCCGCTTTCAAGTCCTCTTGGCAGCCTTACTTCAATATATTTTTGGATGATAGCTGTCATTTATAACTGTGCAGGTTTGTGAATTACAGTGCCCCTGAGCTTCTTTCTTCAACTCGCTTTCTTGTGAGCTGGCCGCAACACCGCAGGATTGCTTCAGGCCCTAGTGTGGTTTCGGCATGGCTCGCTGAGCCTTTGGTTAATTCCTCTTCCTGGTGGGAAATGAGAGTTAAATTTGCCCGTCCAGACACCTCCAGCTAGTCTGTCATTGGTTCTCCCTATTCCTGTTAATTTTCCACAGAAATTGCAAACTGGGCCAAACAGGAGGTTAAAGGCACTGACTCTCCAAGTGGGGAGAGTGTTAGTAAAGCGTCTGGAATGTTGCACCCGAGTACCAGGGGACGAAAACTGAGACACATATGAACACGTTTCCCGATCACACGGTGGATCATACTCTGGGTTCCACATGCATGTTTTAGCTGAAGGAAGAATCCCTTACCTGGAGAGTTGAGACGCATGGAATGGGTACCATGCAATATGACTTCAAAGGGTCTGCATTTGCTCACCGAACCTCACCAATCCTATCACTGCTGCGTTTATGCCGCTGTACACACGCTTGATTCTCTTTCGGAGACATATAAATCCATAGGCTTTAAGATTCTTACTAGTCAGGTATATTCTTAGGCGTTTAATATGGGGTGTTGAGTCCACTTCGTTGAGCAAGCAGTAGCTCTTGTCTATTACATATTTGACTTATGGAAATGTATCTGTGCTAATTTCAATCTCTGGTTTTATGCAGCACCCCAACTCACCTTTCCCCTTAAGCAAGCATAAGTTGGTTTTCTACATTTGAGACCCTATTCTGTTTTGTAATTCAGTTCCTGTGTAGGCAAGTTTACATTCCGTATATTAGTGATATCTTATGATGTTTCTTTTTCTGTGTGACTTATTTCACTTAGAATCATCGTACCTGAATCCACTCATTATGCTGCTACTGACCTGATGACATAGATTTCATTGCTGAGTGATATTGCATTGTACGTAAGTACCACAACTTCTTTATCCATTTTTCGCTTTCTGCGATATTGAACTTGTACCGTAAATGAGGTTCTTGTAAACAGAGCCGTCCCAAACTTTGGGGTGGCTGTGTCTTTTTGATTTTAATTTCCCTAATCTATAGGACCATAAGTGTAAGTGCCCTAGGCTCTGTTGCTTTGTTTTTTAGATGTTTCAGGAAACACCATACACTTCTCCAGAGTGGCTGTTGGCAATTTACATCCCGCCCATCAGCATAAGAAGGCTCCCAGTTCTCCATGGCCTGTCCTGCCTTTCTGGATTTTACACTTTTTTCAGATGGCCCTTTAGACCGGGGGGCAGTGAGACTTCATTATAGTGCAGATTTCCTTTGCAAGCTTGCTTGGTTGGCCAAAAAGGGCGTATGCGTTTTTTCGTGAATATATTCAGGAAAAAACTCATACGTCCTTTTTGGCCAAGTGCATCATTGTGGACGTTCTGCCTCTTTTCCTATGCTTTTCATGCAATTCCAGTCTACCTCCTGAAATCGGTTTCCTGCAATTCTGCCCCGCTTTGAAGTCCTCTTGGCAGCCTTACTTCAATATATTTTTGGATGATAGCTGTCATTTATAACTCTGCAGGTTTGTGAATTACAGTGCCCCTGAGCTTCTTTCTTCAACTCGCTTTCTTGTGAGCTGGCCGCAACACCGCAGGATTGCTTCAGGCCCTAGTGTGGTTTCGGCATGGCTCGCTGAGCCTTTGGTTAATTCCTCTTCCTGGTGGGAAATGAGAGTTAAATTTGCCCGTCCAGACACCTCCAGCTAGTCTGTCATTGGTTCTCCCTATTCCTGTTAATTTTCCACAGAAATTGCAAACTGGGCCAAACAGGAGGTTAAAGGCACTGACTCTCCAAGTGGGGAGAGTGTTAGTAAAGCATCTGGAATGTTGCACCCGAGTACCAGGGGACGAAAACTGAGACACATATGAACACGTTTCCCGATCACACGGTGGATCATACTCTGGGTTCCACATGCATGTTTTAGCTGAAGGAAGAATCCCTTACCTGGAGAGTTGAGACGCTTGGAATGGGTACCATGCAATATGACTTCCAAGGGTCTGCATTTGCTCACCGAACCTCACCAATCCTATCACTGCTGCGTTTATGCCGCTGTACACACGCTTGATTCTCTTTCGGAGACATATAAATCCATAGGCTTTAAGATTCTTACTAGTCAGGTATATTCTTAGGCGTTTAATATGGGGTGTTGAGTCCACTTCGTTGAGCAAGGAGTAGTTCTTGTCTATTACATATTTGGCTTATGGAAAGGTATCTGTGCTAATTTCAATCTCTGGTTTTATGCAGCACCCCAACTCACCTTTCCCCTTAAGCAAGCATAAGTTGGTTTTCTACATTTGAGACCCTATTCTGTTTTGTAATTCAGTTCCTGTGTAGCCAAGTTTACATTCCTTGTATTAGTGATATCTTATGATGTTTCTTTTTCTGTGTGACTTATTTCACTTAGAATCATCGTACCTGAATCCACTCATTATGCTGCTACTGGCCTGATGACATAGATTTCATTGCTGAGTGATATTGCATTGTACGTAAGTACCACAACTTCTTTATCCATTTTTTGCTTTCTGCGATATTGAACTTGTACCGTAAACGAGGTTCTTGTAAACAGAGCTGTCCCAAACTTTGGGGTGGCTGTGTCTTTATTTTAATTTCCCTAAGCTATAGGACCATAAGTGGAAGTGCCCTAGGCTCTGTTGCTTTGTTTTTTAGATGTTTCAGGAAACACCATACACTTCTCCAGAGTGGCTGTTGGCAATTTACATCACACCCATCAGCATAAGAAGGCTCCCAGTTCTCCATGGCCTGTCCTGCCTTTCTGGATTTTACAGGTTTTTCAGATGTCCCTTTTGACCGGGGGGCAGTGAGACTTCATTGTAGTGCAGATTTCCTTTGCAAGCTTGCTTGGTTGGCCAAAAAGGGCGTATGTGTTTTTTCCTGAATATATTCAGGAAAAAACGCATACGCCCTTTTTGGCCAAGTGCATCATTGTGGACGTTCTGCCTCTTTTCCTATGCTTTACATGCAATTCCAGTCTACCTCCTGAAATCGGTTTCCTGCAATTCTGCCCCGCTTTCAAGTCCTCTTGGCAGCCTTACTTCAATATATTTTTGGACGATAGCTGTCATTTACAACTCTGCAGGTGTGAGAATTACAGGGCCCCTGAGCTCCTTTCTTCAACTCGCTTTCTTGTGAGCTGGCTGCAACACCGCAGGATTGCTTCAGGCTCTAGTGTGGTTCCGGCATGGCTCGCTGAGCCTTTGGTTAATTCCTCTTCTTGGTGGGAAATGAGAGTTAAATTTACCCGTCCAGACACCTCCAGCTAGTCTCTCATTGGTTCTCCCTATTCCTGTTCATTTTCCGCAGAAATTGCAAACTGGGCCAAACAGGAGGTTAAAGGCACTGACTCTCCAAGTGGGGAGAGTGTTAGTAAAGCGTCTGGAATGTTGCACCCGAGTACCAGGGGACAAAAACTGAGACACATTTGAACACGTTTCCCGATCACACGGTGGATCATCCTCTGGGTTCCACATGCATGTTTTAGCTGAAGGAAGAATCCCTTAAACCTGGAGAGTTGAGACCCATGGAATGGGTACCATGCAATACGACTTCAAAGGGTCTGCATTTGCTCACCGAACCTCACCAATCCTATCACTGCTGCGTTTATGCCGCTGTACACATGCTTGATTCTCTTTCGGAGACATATAAATCCATAGGTTTTAAGATTCTTACTTCTCATGTATATTCTTAGGCATTTAATATGGGGTGTTGAGTCCACTTCGTTGAGCAAGCAGTAGCTCTTGTCTATTACATATTTGGCTTATGGAAAGGTATCTGTGCTAATTTCAATCTCTGGTTTTATGCAGCACCACAACTCACCTTTCCCCTTAAGCAAGCATAAGTTGGTTTTCTGCATTTGAGACCCTATTCTGTTTTGTAATTCAGTTCCTGTGTAGGCAAGTTTAAATTCCGTGTATTAGTGATATCTTATGATGTTTCTTTTTCTGTGTGACTTATTTCACTTAGAATCATCGTACCTGAATCCACTCATTATGCTGCTACTGGCCTGATGACATAGATTTCATTGCTGAGTGATATTGCATTGTACGTAAGTACCACAACTTCTTTATCCATTTTTTGCTTTCTGCGATATTGAACTTGTACTGTAAAAGAGGTTCTTCTAAACAGAGCTGTCCCAAACTTTGGGGTGGCTGTGTCTTTATTTTAATTTCCCTAAGCTATAGGACCATAAGTGGAAGCCCTAGGCTCTGTTGCTTTGTTTTTTAGATGTTTCAGGAAACACCATACACTTCTCCAGAGTGGCTGTTGGCAATTTACATCACGCCCATCAGCATAACAAGGCTCCCAGTTCTCCATGGCCTGTCCTGCCTTTCTGGATTTTACACTTTTTTCAGATGGCCCTTTTGACCGGGGGGCAGTGAGACTTCATTGTAGTGCAGATTTCCTTTGCAAGCTTGCTTGGTTGGCCAAAAAGGGCGTATGCGTTTTTTCCTGAATATATTCAGGAAAAAACGCATACGCCCTTTTTGGCCAAGTGCATCATTGTGGACGTTCTGCCTCTTTTCCTATGCTTTACATGCAATTCCAGTCTACCTCCTGAAATTGGTTTCCTGCAATTCTGCCCCGCTTTCAAGTCCTCTTGGCAGCCTTACTTCAATATATTTTTGGACGATAGCTGTCATTTACAACTCTGCAGGTGTGTGAATTACAGGGCCCCTGAGCTCCTTTCTTCAACTCGCTTTCTTGTGAGCTGGCCGCAACACCGCAGGATTGCTTCAGGCCCTAGTGTGGCTCCGGCATGGCTCGCTGAGCCTTTGGTTAATTCCTCTTCTTGGTGGGAAATGAGAGTTAAATTTACCTGTCCAGACACCTTCAGCTAGTCTCTCATTGGTTCTCACTATTCCTGTTCATTTTCCGCAGAAATTGCAAACTGGGCCAAACAGGAGTTTAAAGGCACTGACTCTCAAGTGGGGAGAGTGTTAGTAAAGCGTCTGGAATGTTGCACCCGAGTACCAGGGGACGAAAACTGAGACACATTTGAACACGTTTCCCGATCACACGGTAGATCATACTCTGGGTTCCACATGCATGTTTTAGCTGAAGGAAGAATCCCTTAAACCTGGAGAGTTGAGAACCATGGAATGGGTACCATGCAATATGACTTCAAAGGGTCTGCATTTGCTCACCGAACCTCACTAATCCTATCACTGCTGCGTTTATGCCGCTGTACACACGCTTGATTCTCTTTCGGCGACATATAAATCCATAGGCTTTAAGATTCTTACTAGTCAGGTATATTCTTAGGCGTTTAATATGGGGTGTTGAGTCCACTTCGTTGAGGAAGCAGTAGCTCTTGTCTATTACATATTTGGCTTATGGAAAGGTATCTGTGCTAATTTCAATCTCTGGTTTTATGCAGCACCCCAACTCACCTTTCCCCTTAAGCAAGCATAAGTTGGTTTTCTACATTTGAGACCCTATTCTGTTTTGTAATTCAGTTCCTGTGTAGCCAAGTTTACATTCCGTGTATTAGTGATATCTTATGATGTTTCTTTTTCTGTGTGACTTATTTCACTTAGAATCATCGTACCTGAATCCACTCATTATGCTGCTACTGACCTGATGACATAGATTTCATTGCTGAGTGATATTGCATTGTACGTAAGTACCACAACTTCTTTATCCATTTTTCGCTTTCTGCGATATTGAACTTGTACCGTAAACGAGGTTCTTGTAAACAGAGCCGTCCCAAACTTTGGGGTGGCTGTGTCTTTTTGATTTTAATTTCCCTAAGCTATAGGACCATAAGTGGAAGTGCCCTAGGCTCTGTTGCTTTGTTTTTTAGATGTTTCAGGAAACACCATACACTTCTCCAGAGTGGCTGTTGGCAATATACATCACGCCCATCAGCATAACAAGGCTCCCAGTTCTCCATGGCCTGTCCTGCCTTTCTGGATTTTACACTTTTTTCAGATGTCCCTTTTGACCAGGGGGCAGTGAGACTTCATTGTAGTGCAGATTTCCTTTGCAAGCTTGCTTGGTTGGCCAAAAAGGGCGTATGCGTTTTTTCCTGAATATATTCAGGAAAAAACGCATACGCCCTTTTTGGCCAAGTGCATCATTGTGGACGTTCTGCCTCTTTTCCTATGCTTTACATGCAATTCCAGTCTACCTCCTGAAATCGGTTTCCTGCAATTCTGCCCCGCTTTCAAGTCCTCTTGGCAGCCTTACTTCAATATATTTTTGGACGATAGCTGTCATTTAGAACTCTGCAGGTGTGTGAATTACAGGGACCCTGAGCTCCTTTCTTCAACTCGCTTTCTTGTGAGCTGGCCGCAACACCGCAGGATTGCTTCAGGCCCTAGAGTGGTTCCGGCATGGCTCGCTGAGCCTTTGGTTAATTCCTCTTCCTGGTGGGAAATGAGAGTTAAATTTGCCCGTCCAGACTCCTCCAGCTAGTCTCTCATTGGTTCTCCCTATTCCTGTTCATTTTCCGCAGAAATTGCAAACTGGGCCAAACAGGAGGTTAAAGGCACTGACTCTCCAAGTGGGGAGAGTGTTAGTAAAGCGTCTGGAATGTTGCACCCGAGTACCAGGGGACGAAAACTGAGACACATTTGAACACGTTTCCCGATCACACGGTGGATCATCCTCTGGGTTCCACATGCATGTTTTAGCTGAAGGAAGAATCCCTTAAACGTGGAGAGTTGAGACCCATGGAATGGGTACCATGCAATATGACTTCAAAGGGTCTGCATTTGCTCACCGAACCTCACCAATCCTATCACTGCTGCGTTTATGCTGCTGTACACATGCTTGATTCTCTTTCGGAGACATATAAATCCATAGGTTTTAAGATTCTTACTAGTCAAGTATATTCTTAGGCGTTTAATATGGGGTGTTGAGTCCACTTCATTGAGCAAGCAGTAGCTCTTGGCTATTACATATTTGGCTTATGGAAAGGTATCTGTGCTAATTTCAATCTCTGGTTTTATGCAGCACCCCAACTCACCTTTCCCCTTAATCAAGCATAAGTTGGTGTTCTACATTTGAGACCCTCTTCTGTTTTGTAATTCAGTTCCTGTGTAGCCAAGTTTACATTCCGTGTATTAGTGATATCTTATGATGTTTCTTTTTGTGTGTGACTTATTTCACTTAGAATCATCGTACCTGAATCCACTCATTATGCTGCTATGGGCCTGATGACAGAGATTTCATTGCTCAGTGATATTGCATTGTATGTTAGTACCACAACTTCTTTATCCATTTTTCGCTTTCTGTGATATTGAACTTGTACCGGAAACGAGGTTCTTGTAAACAGAGCCGTCCCAAACTTTGGGGTGGCTGTGTCTTTTTGATTTTAATTTCCCTAAGCTATAGGACCATAAGTGGAAGTGCCCTAGGCTCTGTTGCTTTGTTTTTTAGATGTTTCAGGAAACACCATACACTTCTCCAGAGTGGCTGTTGGCAATTTACATCACGCCCATCAGCATAACAAGGCTCCCAGTTCTCCATGGCCTGTCCTGCCTTTCTGGATTTTACACTTTTTTCAGATGTCCCTTTTGACCGGGGGGCAGTGAGACTTCATTGTAGTGCAGATTTCCTTTGCAAGCTTGCTTGGTTGGCCAAAAAGGACGTATGCGTTTTCTCCTGAATATATTCAGGAAAAAACGCATACGCCCTTTTTGGCCAAGTGCATCATTGTGGACGTTCTGCCTCTTTTCCTATGCTTTACATGCAATTCCAGTCTACCTCCTGAAATCGGTTTCCTGCAATTCTGCCCCGCTTTCAAGTCCTCTTGCCAGCCTTACTTCAATATATTTTTGGACGATAGCTGTCATTTAGAACTCTGCAGGTGTGTGAATTACAGGGACCCTGAGCTCCTTTCTTCAACTCGCTTTCTTGTGAGCTGGCCGCAACACCGCAGGATTGCTTCAGGCCCTAGTGTGGTTCCGGCATGGCTCGCTGAGCCTTTGGTTAATTCCTCTTCCTGTTGGGAAATGAGAGTTAAATTTGCCCGTCCAGACTCCTCCAGCTAGTCTCTCATTGGTTCTCCCTATTCCTGTTCATTTTCCGCAGAAATTGCAAACTGGGCCAAACAGGAGGTTAAAGGCACTGACTCTCCAAGTGGGGAGAGTGTTAGTAAAGCGTCTGGAATGTTGCACCCGAGTACCAGGGGACGAAAACTGAGACACATTTGAACACGTTTCCCGATCACATGGTGGATCATCCTCTGGGTTCCACATGCATGTTTTAGCTGAAGGAAGAATCCCTTAAACGTGGAGAGTTGAGACCCATGGAATGGGTACCATGCAATATGACTTCAAAGGGTCTGCATTTGCTCACCGAACCTCACCAATCCTATCACTGCTGCGTTTATGCCACTGTACACACGCTTGATTCTCTTTCGAAGACATATAAATCCATAGGTTTTAAGATTCTTACTAGTCAGGTATATTCTTAGGCGTTTAATATGGGGTGTTGAGTCCACTTCATTGAGCAAGCAGTAGCTCTTGTCTATTACATATTTGGCTTATGGAAAGGTATCTGTGGTAATTTCAATCTCTGGTTTTATGCAGCACCCCAACTCACCTTTCCCCATAAGCAAGCATAAGTTGGTTTTCTACATTTGAGACCCTATTCTGTTTTGTAATTCAGTTCCTGTGTAGCCAAGTTTACATTCCGTGTATTAGTGATATCTTATGATGTTTCTTTTTCTGTGTGACTTATTTCACTTAGAATCATCGTACCTGAATCCACTCATTATGCTGCTACTGGCCTGATGACATAGATTTCATTGCTGAGTGATATTGCATTGTACGTAAGTACCACAACTTCTTTATCCATTTTTCGCTCTCTGCGATATTGAACTTGTACCGTAAACGAGGTTCTTGTAAACAGAGCCATCCCAAACTTACTGGTGGCTGTGTCTTTTTGATTTTAATTTCCCTAAGCTATAGGACCATAAGTGGAAGTGCCCTAGGCTCTGTTGCTTTGTTTTTTAGATGTTTCAGGAAACACCATACACTTCTCCAGAGTGGCTGTTGGCAATTTACATCACGCCCATCAGCATAACAAGGCTCCCAGTTCTCCATGGCCTGTCCTGCCTTTCTGGATTTTACACTTTTTTCAGATGGCCCTTTTGACCGGGGGGCAGTGAGACATCATTGTAGTGGAGATTTCCTTTGCAAGCTTGCTTGGTTGGCCAAAAAGGGCGTATGCGTTTTTTCCTGAATATATTCAGGAAAAAACGCATACGCCCTTTTTGGCCAAGTGCATCATTGTGGACGTTCTGCCTCTTTTCCTATGCTTTACATGCAATTCCAGTCTACCTCCTGAAATCGGTTTCCTGCAATTCTGCCCTGCTTTCAAGTCCTCTTGGCAGCCTTACTTCAATATATTTTTGGACGATAGCTGTCATTTATAACTCTGCAGGTGTGTGAATTACAGGGCCCCTGAGCTCCTTTCTTCAACTCGCTTTCTTGTGAGCTGGCCGCAACACCGCAGGATTGCTTCAGGCCCTAGTGTGGTTCCGGCATGGCTCGCTGAGCCTTTGGTTAATTCCTCTTCCTGGTGGGAAATGAGAGTTAAGTTTGCCAGTCCAGACTCCTCCAGCTAGTATCTCATTGGTTCTCCCTATTCCTGTTCATTTTCCGAAGAAATTGCAAACTGGGCCAAACAGGAGGTTAAAGGCACTGACTCTCCAAGTGGGGAGAGTGTTAGTAAAGCGTCTGGAATGTTGCACCCGAGTACCAGGGGACGAAAACTGAGACACATTGGAACACGTTTCCCGATCCACGGGGGATCATACTCTGGGTTCCACATGCATGTTTTAGCTGAAGGAAGAATCCCTTAAACGTGGAGAGTTGAGACCCATGGAATGGGTCCCATGCAATATGATTTCAAAGGGTCTGCATTTGCTCACCGAACCTCACCAATCCTATCACTGCTGCGTTTATGCCACTGTACACATGCTTGATTCTCTTTCGGAGACATATAAATCCATAGGTTTTAAGATTCTTACAAGTCAAGTATATTCTTAGGCGTTTAATATGGGGTGTTGAGTCCACTTCGTTGAGCAAGCAGTAGCTCTTGGCTATTACATATTTGGCTTATGGAAAGGTATCTGTGCTAATTTCACTCTCTGGTTTTATGCAGCACCCCAACTCACCTTTCCCCTTAAGAAAGCATAAGTTGGTTTTCTACATTTGAGACCCTATTCTGTTTTGTAATTCAGTTCCTGTGTAGCCAAGTTTACATTCCGTGTATTAGTGATATCTTATGATGTTTCTTTTTCTGTGTGACTTATTTCACTTAGAATCATCGTACCTGAATCCACTCATTATGCTGCTATGGGCCTGATGACAGAGATTTCATTGCTGAGTGATATTGCATTGTACGTTAGTACCACAACTTCTTTATCCATTTTTCGCTTTCTGCGATATTGAACTTGTACCGGAAACGAGGTTCTTGTAAACAGAGCCGTCCCAAACTTTGGGGTGGCTGTGTCTTTTTGATTTTAATTTCCCTAAGCTATAGGACCATAAGTGGAAGTGCCCTAGGCTCTGTTGCTTTGTTTTTTAGATGTTTCAGGAAACACCATACACTTCTCCAGAGTGGCTGTTGGCAATTTACATCACGCCCATCAGCATAACAAGGCTCCCAGTTCTCCATGGCCTGTCCTGCCTTTCTGGATTTTACACTTTTTTCAGATGTCCCTTTTGACCGGGGGGCAGTGAGACTTCATTGTAGTGCAGATTTCCTTTGCAAGCTTGCTTGGTTGGCCAAAAAGGGCGTATGCGTTTTTTCCTGAATATATTCAGGAAAAAACGCATACGCCCTTTTTGGCCAAGTGCATCATTGTGGACGTTCTGCCTCTTTTCCTATGCTTTACATGCAATTCCAGTCTACCTCCTGAAATCGGTTTCCTGCAATTCTGCCCCGCTTTCAAGTCCTCTTGGCAGCCTTACTTCAATATATTTTTGGACGATAGCTGTCATTTAGAACTCTTCAGGTGTGTGAATTACAGGGACCCTGAGCTCCTTTCTTCACCTCGCTTTCTTGTGAGCTGGCCGCAACACCGCAGGATTGCTTCAGGCCCTAGTGTGGTTCCGGCATGGCTCGCTGAGCCTTTGGTTAATTCCTCTTCCTGTTGGGAAATGAGAGTTAAATTTGCCCGTCCAGACTCCTCCAGCTAGTCTCTCATTGGTTCTCCCTATTCCTGTTCATTTTCCGCAGAAATTGCAAACTGGGCCAAACAGGAGGTTAAAGGCACTGACTCTCCAAGTGGGGAGAGTGTTAGTAAAGCGTCTGGAATGTTGCACCCGAGTACCAGGGGACGAAAACTGAGACACATTTGAACACGTTTCCCGATCACATGGTGGATCATCCTCTGGGTTCCACATGCATGTTTTAGCTGAAGGAAGAATCCCTTAAACCTGGAGAGTTGAGAACCATGGAATGGGTACCATGCAATATGACTTCAAAGGGTCTGCATTTGCTCACCGAACCTCACCAATCCTATCACTGCTGCGTTTATGCCACTGTACACACGCTTGATTCTCTTTCGAAGACATATAAATCCATAGGTTTTAAGATTCTTACTAGTCAGGTATATTCTTAGGCGTTTAATATGGGGTGTTGAGTCCACTTCATTGAGAAAGCAGTAGCTCTTGTCTATTACATATTTGGCTTATGGAAAGGTATCTGTGGTAATTTCAATCTCTGGATTTATGCAGCACCCCAACTCACCTTTCCCCATAAGCAAGCATAAGTTGGTTTTCTACATTTGAGACCCTATTCTGTTTTGTAATTCAGTTCCTGTGTAGCCAAGTTTACATTCCGTGTATTAGTGATATCTTATGATGTTTCTTTTTCTGTGTGACTTATTTCACTTAGAATCATCGTACCTGAATCCACTCATTATGCTGCTACTGGCCTGATGACAGAGATTTCATTGCTGAGTGATATTGCATTGTACGTTAGTACCACAACTTCTTTATCCATTTTTCGCTTTCTGCGATATTGAACTTGTACCGGAAACGAGGTTCTTGTAAACAGAGCCGTCCCAAACTTTGGGGTGGCTGTGTCTTTTTGATTTTAATTTCCCTAAGCTATAGGACCATAAGTGGAAGTGCCCTAGGCTCTGTTGCTTTGTTTTTTAGATGTTTCAGGAAACACCATACACTTCTCCAGAGTGGCTGTTGGCAATTTACATCACGCCCATCAGCATAACAAGGCTCCCAGTTCTCCATGGCCGGTCCTGCCTTTCTGGATTTTACACTTTTTTCAGATGTCCCTTTTGACCGGGGGGCAGTGAGACTTCATTGTAGTGCAGATTTCCTTTGCAAGCTTGCTTGGTTGGCCAAAAAGGGCGTATGCGTTTTTTCCTGAATATATTCAGGAAAAAACGCATACGCCCTTTTTGGCCAAGTGCATCATTGTGGACGTTCTGCCTCTTTTCCTATGCTTTACATGCAATTCCAGTCTACCTCCTGAAATCGGTTTCCTGCAATTCTGCCCCGCTTTCAAGTCCTCTTGGCAGCCTTACTTCAATATATTTTTGGACGATAGCTGTCATTTAGAACTCTGCAGGTGTGTGAATTACAGGGCCCCTGAGCTCCTTTCTTCAACTCGCTTTCTTGTGAGCTGGCCGCAACACCGCAGGATTGCTTCAGGCCCTAGTGTGGTACTGGCATGGCTCGCTGAGCCTTTGGTTAATTCCTCTTCCTGGTGGGAAATGAGAGTTAAATTTGCCCGTCCAGACTCCTCCAGCTAGTCTCTCATTGGTTCTCCCTATTCCTGTTCATTTTCCGCAGAAATTGCAAACTGGGCCAAACAGGATGTTAAAGGCACTGACTCTCCAAGTGGGGAGAGTGTTAGTAAAGCGTCTGGAATGTTGCACCCGAGTACCAGGGGACGAAAACTGAGACACAGTTGAACACGTTTCCCGATCACACGGTGGATCATACTCTGGGTTCCACATGCATGTTTTAGCTGAAGGAAGAATCCCTTAAACCTGGAGAGTTGAGACCCATGGAATGGGTACCATGCAATATGACTTCAAAGGGTCTGCATTTGCTCACCGAACCTCACCAATCCTATCAGTGCTGTGTTTATGCCGCTGTACACACGCTTGATTCTCTTTTGCAGACATATAAATCCATAGGTTTAAAGATTCTTACTAGTCAGGTATATTCTTAGGCGTTTAATATGGGGTGTTGCGTCCACTTCGTTGAGCAAGCAGTAGCTCTTGGCTATTACATATTTGGCTTATGGAAAGGTATCTGTGCTAATTTCAATCTCTGGTTTTATGCAGCACCCCAACTCACCTTTCCCCTTAAGCAAGCATAAGTTGGTTTTCTACATTTGAGACCCTATTCTGTTTTGTAATTCAGTTCCTGTGTAGCCAAGTTTACATTCCGTGTATTAGTGATATCTTATGATGTTTCTTTTTCTGTGTGACTTATTTCACTTAGAATCATCGTACCTGAATCCACTCATTATGCTGCTAAGGGCCTGATGACATAGATTTCATTGCTGAGTGGTATTGCATTGTACGTAAGTACCTCAACTTCTTTATCCATTTCTCGCTTTCTGCGATATTGAACTTGTACCGTAAATGAGGTTCTTGTAAACAGAGCCGTCCCAAACTTTGGGGTTGCTGTGTCTTTTTGAATTTAATTTCCCTAAGCTATAGGACCATAAGTGGAAGTGCCCTAGGCTCTGTTGCTTTGTTTTTTAGATGTTTCAGGAAACACCATACACTTCTCCAGAGTGGCTTTTGGCAATTTACATCCCACCCATCAGCATAACAACGCTCCCAGTTCACCATGGCCTGTCCTGCCTGTCTGGATTTTACACTTTTTTCAGATGGCCCTTTTGACCGGGGGGCAGTGAGACTTCATTGTAGTGCAGATTTCCTTTGCAAGCTTGCTTGGTTGGCCAAAAAGGGCGTATGCGTTTTTTCCTGAATATATTCAGGAAAAAACGCATACGCCCTTTTTGGCCAAGTGCATCATTGTGGACGTTCTGCCTCTTTTCCTATGCTTTACATGCAATTCCAGTCTACCTCCTGAAATCGGTTTCCTGCAATTCTGCCCCGCTTTCAAGTCCTCTTGGCAGCCTTACTTCAATATATTTTTGGACGGTAGCTGTCATTTAGAACTGTGCAGGTGTGTGAATTACAGGGCCCCTGAGCTCCTTTCTTCAACTCGCTTTCTTGTGAGCTGGCCGCAACAGCGCAGGATTGCTTCAGGCCCTAGTGTGGTTCCGGCATGGCTCGCTGAGCCTTTGGTTAATTCCTCTTCCTGTTGGGAAATGAGAGTTAAATTTGCCCGTCCAGACTCCTCCAGCTAGTCTCTCATTGGTTCTCCCTATTCCTGTTCATTTTCCGCAGAAATTGCAAACTGGGCCAAACAGGAGGTTAAAGGCACTGACTCTCCAAGTGGGGAGAGTGTTAGTAAAGCGTCTGGAATGTTGCACCCGAGTACCAGGGGACGAAAACTGAGACACATTTGAACACGTTTCCCGATCACATGGTGGATCATACTCTGGGTTCCACATGCATGTTTTAGCTGAAGGAAGAATCCCTTACACCTGGAGAGTTGAGACCCATGGAATGGGTACCATGCAATATGACTTCAAAGGGTCTGCATTTGCTCACCGAACCTCACCAATCCTATCACGGCTGAGTTTATGCCACTGTACACATGCTGGTTTCTCTTTCGGAGACATATAAATCCATAGGTTTTAAGATTCTTACTAGTCAGGTATATTCTTAGGCGTTTAATATGGGGTGTTGGGTCCACTCCGTTGAGCAAGGAGTAGCTCTTGTTTATTACATATTTGGCTTATGGAACGGTATCTGTGCTAATTTCTATCTCTGGTTTTATGCACCACCCCAAATCACCTTTCCCCTTAAGCAAGCATAAGTTGGTTTTCTACATTTGAGACCCTGTTCTGTTTTATAATTCAGTTCCTGTGTAGCCAAGTTTACATTCCATGTATTAGTGATAACTTATGATGTTTCTTTTTCTGTGTGACTTATTTCACTTAGAATTATCGTAGCTGAATCCACTCATTATGCTGTTACTGGCCTGATGACATAGATTTCATTGCTGAGTGATATTGCAGTGTACGTAAGTACCACAACTTCTTTATCCATTTTTCGCTTTTGTGATATTGAACTTGTACCGTAAACAAGGTTCTTGTAAACAGAGCCGACCCAAACTTTGGGGTGGCTGTGTCTTTTTGATTTCAATTTCCCTAAGCTATAGGACCATAAGTGGAAGTGCCCTAGGCTCTGTTGCTTTGTTTTTTAGATGTTTCAGGAAACACCATACACTTCTCCAGAGTGGCTGTTGGCAATTTACATCACGCCCATCAGCATAACAAGGCTCCCAGTTCTCCATGGCCTGTCCTGCCTTTCTGGATTTTACACTTTTTTCAGATGGCCGTTTTGAACGTGGAGCAGTGAGACTTCATTGTAGTGCAGATTTCCATTGCAAGCTTGCTTGGTTGGCCAAAAAGGGCGTATGCGTTTTTTCCTGAATATATTCAGGAAAAAACGCATACGCCCTTTTTGGCTAAGTGCATCATTGTGGACGTTCTGCCTCTTTTCCTAGGCTTTACATGCAATTCCCCTCTGCCTCCTGAAATTGGTTTCCTACAATTCTGCCTCGCTTTCAAGTCCTCTTGGCAGCCTTACTTCAATATATTTTTGGACGATAGCTGTCATTTATAACTCTGTAGGTTTGTGAAATACAGTGCCCCTGAGCTACTTTCTTCAACTCGCTTTCTTGTGAGCTGGCCGCAACACCGCAGGATTGCTTCAGGCCCTAGTGTGGTTCCGGCACGGCTCGCTGAGCCTTTGGTTAATTCCTCTTCCTGGTGGGAAATGAGAGTTAAATTTGCCCGTCCAGACACCTCCAGCTAGTCTCTCATTGGTTCTCCCTATTCCTGTTCATTTTCCGCAGAAATTGCAAACTGGGCCAAACAGGAGTTTAAAGGCACTGACTCTCCAAGTGGGGAGAGTGTTAGTAAAGCATCTGGAATGTTGCACCCGAGTACCAGGGGACGAAAACTGAGACACATTTGAACACGTTTCCCGATCACACGGTGGATCATACTCTGGGTTCCACATGCATGTATTAGCTGAAGGAAGAATCCCTTAAACCTGGAGAGTTGAGAACCATGGAATGGGTACCATGCAATATGACTTCAAAGGGTCTGCATTTGCTCACCGAACCTCACCAATCCTATCACTGCTGCGTTTATGCCGCTGTACACACGCTTGATTCTCTTTCGTAGACATATCAATCCATAGGTTTTAAGATTCTTACTAGTCAGGTATATTCTTAGGCGTTTAATATGGGGTGTTGAGTCCACTTCGTTGAGCAAGTAGTAGCTCTTGTCTATTACATATTTGGCTTATGGAAAGGTATCTGTGCTAATTTCAATCTGTGGTTTTATGCAGCACCCCAACTCACCTTTCCCCTTAAGCAAGCATAAGTTGGTTTTCTACATTTGAGACCCTATTCTGTTTTGTAATTCAGTTCCTGTGTAGCCAAGTTTACATTCCATGTATTAGTGATATCTTATGATGTTTCTTTTTCTGTGTGACTTATTTCACTTAGAATCATCGTACCTGAATCCACTCATTATGCTGCTACTGGCCTGATGACATAGATTTCATTGGTGAGTGGTATTGCATTGTACGTAAGTACCACAACTTCTTTATCCATTTTTCGCTTTCTCTGATATTGAACTTGTACCGTAAATGAGGTTCTTGTAAACAGAGCCATCCCAAACTTTGGGGTGGCTGTGTCTTTTTGATTTTAATTTCCCTAAGCTATAGGACCATAAGTGGAAATTCCCTAGGCTCTGTTGCTTTGTTTTTTAGATGTTTCAGGAAACACCATACACTTCTCCAGAGTGGCTGTTGGCAATTTACATCCCGCCCATCAGTCTAACTAGGCTCTCAGTTCTCCATGGCCTGTCCTGCCTTTCTGGATTTTACACTTTTTTCAGATGGCCCTTTTGACCGGGGGGCAGTGAGACTTCATTGTAGTGCATATTTCCTTTGCAAGCTTGCTTGGTTGGCCAAAAAGGGCGTATGCGTTTTTTCCTGAATATATTCAGGAAAAAACACATACGTCCTTTTTGGCCAAGTGCATCATTGTGGACGTTCTGCCTCTTTTCCTATGCTTTTCATGCAATTCCAGTCTACCTCCTGAAATCGGTTTCCTGCAATTCTGCCCCGCTTTCAAGTCCTCTTGGCAGCCTTACTTCAATATATTTTTGGATGATAGCTGTCATTTATAACTCTGCAGGTTTGTGAATTACAGTGCCCCTGAGCTCCTTTCTTCAACTCGCTTTCTTGTGAGCTGGCCGCAACACCGCAGGATTGCTTCAGGCCCTAGTGTGGTTTCGGCATGGCTCGCTGAGCCTTTGGTTAATTCCTCTTCCTGGTGGGAAATGAGAGTTAAATTTGCCCGTCCAGACACCTCCAGCTAGTCTGTCATTGGTTCTCCCTATTCCTGTTAATTTTCCACAGAAATTGCAAAGTGGGCCAAACAGGAGGTTAAAGGCACTGACTCTCCAAGTGGGGAGAGTGTTAGTAAAGCGTCTGGAATGTTGCACCCGAGTACCAGGGGACGAAAACTGAGACACATATGAACACGTTTCCCGATCACATGGTGGATCATACTCTGGGTTCCACATGCATGTTTTAGCTGAAGGAAGAATCCCTTACCAGGAGAGTTGAGACGCATGGAATGGGTACCATGCAATATGACTTCAAAGGGTCTGCATTTGCTCACCGAACCTCACCAATCCTATCACTGCTGCGTTTATGCCGCTGTACACACGCTGGATTCTCTTTCGGAGACATATAAATCCATAGGTTTTAAGATTCTTACTAGTCAGGTATATTCTTAGGCGTTTAATATGGGGTGTTGAGTCCACTTCGTTGAGCAAGCAGTAGCTCTTGTCTATTACATATTTGGCTTATGGAAAGGTATCTGTGCTAATTTCAATCTCTGGTTTTATGCAGCACCCCAACTCACCTTTCCCCTTAAGCAAGCATAAGTTGGTTTTCTACATTTGAGACCCTATTCTGTTTTGTAATTCAGTTCCTGTGTAGCCAAGTTTACATTCCGTGTATTAGTGATACCTTATGATGTTTCTTTTTCTGTGTGACTTATTTCACTTAGAATCATCGTACCTGAATCCACTCATTATGCTGCTACTGGCCTGATGACATAGATTTCATTGCTGAGTGGTATTGCATTGTACGTAAGTACCACAACTTCTTTATCCATTTTTCGCTTTCTGCGATATTGAACTTGTACCATAAACGAGGTTCTTGTAAACAGAGCCGACCCAAACTTTGGGGTGGCTGTGTCTTTTTGATTTTAATTTCCCTAAGCTATAGGACCATAAGTGGAAGTGCCCTAGGCTCTGTTGCTTTGTTTTTTAGATGTTTAAGGAAACACCATACACTTCTCCAGAGCGGCTGTTGGCAATTTACATCCCGCCCATCAGCATAAGAAGGCTCCCAGTTCTCCATGGCCTGTCCTTCCTTTCTGGATTTTACAGGTGTTTCAGATGGCCCTTTTGACCGGGGGGCAGTGAGACTTCATTGTAGTGCAGATTTCCTTTGCAAGCTTGCTTGGTTGGCCAAAAAGGGCTTATGCGTTTTTTCCTGAATATATTCAGGAAAAAACGCATACGCCCTTTTTGGTCAAGTGCATCATTGTGGACGGTCTGCCTCTTTTCCTATGCTTTACATGCAATTCCAGTCTACCTCCTGAAATCGGTTTCCTGCAATTCTGCCCTGCTTTCAAGTCCTCTTGGCAGCCTTACTTCAATATATTTTTGGACGATAGCTGTCATTTATAACTCTGAAGGTTTGTGAATTACAGTGCCCCTGAGCTCCTTTTTTCAACTGGCTTTCTTGTGAGCTGGCCGCAACACCGCAGGATTGCTTCAGGCCCTAGTGTGGTTCCGGCATGGCTCGCTGAGCCTTTGGTTAATTCCTCTTCCTGTTGGGAAATGAGAGTTAAATTTGCCCGTCCAGACACCTCCAGCTAGTCTCTCATTGGTTCTCCCTATTCCTGTTCATTTTCCACAGAAATTGCAAACTGGGCCAAACAGGAGGTTAAAGGCACTGACTCTCCAAGTGGGGAGAGTGTTAGTAAAGCATCTGGAATGTTGCACCCGAGTACCAGGGGACGAAAACTGAGACACATTTGAACACGTTTCCCGATCACACGGTGGATCATACTCTGGGTTCCACATGCATGTTTTAGCTGAAGGAAGAATCCCTTAAACCTGGAGAGTTGAGACCCATGGAATGGGTACCATGCAATATGACTTCAAAGGGTCTGCATTTGCTCACCGAACCTCACCAATCCTATCACTGCTGCGTTTATGCCGCTGTACACATGCTGGATTCTCTTTCGGAGACATATAAATCCATAGGTTTTAAGATTCTTACTAGTCAGGTATATTCTTAGGCGTTTAATATGGGGTGTTGAGTCCACTTCGTTGAGCAAGCAGTAGCTCTTGTCTATTACATATTTGGCTTATGGAAAGGTATCTGTGCTAATGTCAATCTCTGGTTTTATGCAGCACCCCAACTCACCTTTCCCCTTAAGCAAGCATAAGTTGGTTTTCTACATTTGAGACCCTATTCTGTTTTGTAATTCAGTTCCTGTGTAGCCAAGTTTACATTCCGTGTATTAGTGATATCTTAGGATATTTCTTTTTCTGTGTGACATATTTCACTTAGAATCATCGTACCTGAATCCACTCATTATGCTGCTACTGGCCTGATGACATAGATTTCATTGCTGAGTGGTATTGCATTGTACGTAAGTACCACAACTTCTTTATCCATTTTTCGCTTTCTGCAATATTGAACTTGTACCGTAAATGAGGTTCTTGTAAACAGAGCCGTCCCAAACTCTGGGGTGGCTGTTTCTTTTTGATTTTAATTTCCCTAAGCTATAGGACCATAAGTGGAAGTGCCCTAGGCTCTGTTGCTTTGTTTTTTAGATGTTTCAGGAAACACCATACACTTCTCCAGAGTGGCTGTTGGCAATTTACATCACGCCCATCAGCATAACAAGGCTCCCAGTTCTCCATGGCCGGTCCTGCCTTTCTGGATTTTACACTTTTTTCAGATGGCCCTTTTGACCAGGGGGCAGTGAGACTTCATTGTAGTGCAGATTTCCTTTGCAAGCTTGCTTGGTTGGCCAAAAAGTGCGTATGCGTTTTTTCCTGAATATATTCAGGAAAAAATGCATACGTACTTTTTGGCCAAGTGCATCATTGTGGACGTTCTGCCTCTTTTCCTATGCTTTACATGCAATTCCAGTCTACCTCCTGAAATCGGTTTCCTGCAATTCTGCCCCGCTTTCAAGTCCTCTTGGCAGCCTTACTTCAATATATTTTTGGATGATAGCTGTCATTTATAACTCTGCAGGTTTGTGAATTACAGTGCCCCTGAGCTTCTTTCTTCAACTCGCTTTCTTGTGAGCTGGCCGCAACACCGCAGGATTGCTTCAGGCCCTAGTGTGGTTTCGGCATGGCTCGCTGAGCCTTTGGTTAATTCCTCTTCCTGGTGGGAAATGAGAGTTAAATTTGCACGTCCAGACACCTCCAGCTAGTCTGTCATTGGTTCTCCCTATTCCTGTTAATTTTCCACAGAAATTGCAAACTGGGCCAAACAGGAGGTTAAAGGCACTGACTCTCCAAGTGGGGAGAGTTTTAGTAAAGCGTCTGGAATGTTGCACCCGAGTACCAGGGGACGAAAACTGAGACACATTTGAACACGTTTCCCGATCACACGGTGGATCATACTCTGGGTTCCACATGCATGTTTTCGCTGAAGGAAGAATCCCTTAAACCTGGAGAGTTGAGAACCATGGAATGGGTACCATGCAATATGACTTCAAAGGGTCTGCATTTGCTCACCGAACCTCACCAATCCTATCACTGCTGCGTTTATGCCGCTGTACACATGCTTGATTCTCTTTCGGAGACATATAAATCCATAGGTTTTAAGATTCTTACTAGTCAGGTATATTCTTAGGCGTTTAATATGGGGTGTTGAGTCTACTTCGTTGAGGAAGCAGTAGCACTTGTCTATTACATATTTGGCTTATGGAAAGGTATCTGTGCTAATTTCAATCTCTGGTTTTATGCAGAACCCCAACTCACCTTTCCCCTTAAGCAAGCATAAGTTGGTTTTCTACATTTGAGACCCTATTCTGTTTTGTAATTCAGTTCCTGTGTAGCCAAGTTTACATTCCGTGTATTAGTGATATCTTATGATGTTTCTTTTTCTGTGTGACTTATTTCACTTAGAATCATCGTACCTGAATCCACTCATTATGCTGCTACTGGCCTGATGACATAGATTTCATTGCTGAGTGATATTGCATTGTACGTAAGTACCGCAACTTCTTTATCCATTTTTCGCTTTCTGCGATATTGAACTTGTACCGTAAACGAGGTTCTTGTAAACAGAGCCTTCCCAAACTTTGGGGAGGCTGTGTCTTTTTGATTTTAATTTCCCTAAGCTATAGGACCATAAGTGGAAGTGCCCTAGGCTCTGTTGCTTTGTTTTTTAGATGTTTCTGGAAACACCATACACTTCTCCAGAGTGGCTGTTGGCAATTAACATCCCGCCCATCAGCATAAGAAGGCTCCCAGTTCTCCATGGCCTGTCCTGCCTTTCTGGATTTTACACTTTTTTCAGATGGCCCTTTTGACCGGGGGGCAGTGAGACTTCATTGTAGTGCAGATTTCCTTTGCAAGCTTGCTTGGTTGGCCAAAAAGGGCGTATGCGGTTTTTCCTGATATTCGGGAAAAAACGCATACGCACTTTTTGGCCAAGTGCATCATTGTGGACGTTCTGCCTCTTTTCCTATGCTTTACATGCAATTCCAGTCTACCTCCTGAAATCGGTTTCCTGCAATTCTGCCCCGCTTTCAAGTCCTCTTGCCAGCCTTACTTCAATATATTTTTGGATGATAGCTGTCATTTATAACTCTGCAGGTTTGTGAATGACAGTGCCCCTGAGCTCCTTTCTTCAACTCGCTTTCTTGTGAGCTGGCCGCAACACCGCAGGATTGCTTCAGGCCCTAGTGTGGTTCCGGCATGGCTCGCTGAGCCTTTGGTTAATTCCTCATCCTGGTGGGAAATGAGAGTTAAATTTGCCCGTCCAGACACCTCCAGCTAGTCTCTCATTGGTTCTCCCTATTCCTGTTCTTTTTCCGCAGAAATTGCAAACTGGGCCAAACAGGAGGTTAAAGGCACTGACTCTCCAAGTGGGGAGAGTGTTAGTAAAGCGTCTGGAATGTTGCACCCGAGTACCAGGGGACGAAAACTGAGACACATTGGAACACGTTTCCCGATCACACGGTGGATCATACTCTGGGTTCCACATGCATGTTTTAGCTGAAGGAAGAATCCCTTAAACCTGGAGAGTTGAGACCCATGGAATGGGTACCATGCAATATGACTTCAAAGGGTCTGCATTTGCTCACCGAACCTCACCAATCCTATCACTGCTGCGTTTATGCCGCTGTACACACGCTGGATTCTCTTTCGGAGACATATAAATCCATAGGTTTTAAGATTCTTACTAGTCAGGTATATTCTTAGGCGTTTAATATGGGGTGTTGAGTCCACTTCGTTGAGCAAGCAGTAGCTCTTGTCTATTACATATTTGGCTTATGGAAAGGTATCTGTGCTAATTTCAATCTCTGGTTTTATGCAGCACCCCAACTCACCTTTCCCCTTAAGCAAGCATAAGTTGGTTTTCTACATTTGAGACCCTATTCTGTTTTGTAATTCAGTTCCTGTGTAGCCAAGTTTACATTCCGTGTATTAGTGATATCTTAGGATGCTTCTTTTTATGTGTGACTTATTTCACTTAGAATCATCGTACCTGAATCCACTCATTATGCTGCTACTGGCCTGATGACATAGATTTCATTGCTGAGTGATATTGCATTGTACGTAAGTACCACAACTTCTTTATCCATTTTTCGCTTTCTGCGATATTGAACTTGTACCGTAAATGAGGTTCTTGTAAACAGAGCCATCCCAAACTTTGGGGTGGCTGTGTCTTTTTGATTTTAATTTCCCTAATCTATAGGACCATAAGTGGAAGTGCCCTAGGCTCTGTTGCTTTGTTTTTTAGATGTTTCAGGAAACACCATACACTTCTCCAGAGTGGCTGTTGGCAATTTACATCCCGCCCATCAGCATAAGAAGGCTCCCAGTTCTCCATGGCCTGTCCTGCCTTTCTGGATTTTACAGTTTTTTCAGATGGCCCTTTTGACCGGGGGGCAGTGAGACTTCATTGTAGTGAAGATTTCCTTTGCAAGCTTGCTTGGTTGGCCAAAAAGGGTGTATGCGTTTTTTCCTGAATATATTCAGGAATATATTCAGGAAAAAACGCATACGCCCTTTTTGGCCAAGTGCATCATTGTGGACGTTCTGCCTCTTTTCCTATGCTTTACATCCAATTCCAGTCTACCCCCTGAAATCGGTTTCCTGCAATTCTGCCCCGCTTTCAAGTCCTCTTGGCAGCCTTACTTCAATATATTTTTGGACGATAGCTGTCATTTATAACTCTGCAGGTTTGTGAATTACAGTGCCCCTGAGCTCCTTTCTTCAACTCGCTTTCTTGTGAGCTGGCCACAACACCGCAGGATTGCTTCAGGCCCTAGTGTGGTTCCGGCATGGCTCGCTGAGCCTTTGGTTAATTCCTCTTCCTGGTGGGAAATGAGAGTTAAATTTGCCCGTCCAGACACCTCCAGCTAGTCTCTCATTGGTTCTCCCTATTCCTGTTCATTTTCCGCAGAAATTGCAAACTGGGCCAAACAGGAGGTTAAAGGCACTGACTCTCCAAGTGGGGAGAGTGTTAGTAAAGCGTCTGGAATGTTGCACCCGAGTACCAGGGGACGAAAACTGAGACACATATGAACACGTTTCCCGATCACATGGTGGATCATACTCTGGGTTCCACATGCATGTTTTAGCTGAAGGAAGAATCCCTTACCTGGAGAGTTGAGACGCATGGAATGGGTACCATGCAATATGACTTCAAAGGGTCTGCATTTGCTCACCGAACCTCACCAATCCTATCACTGCTGCGTTTATGCCGCTGTAAACACGCTGGATTCTCTTTCGGAGACATATAAATCCATAGGCTTTAAGATTCTTACTAGTCAGGTATATTCTTAGGCGTTTAATATGTGGTGTTGAGTCCACTTCGTTGAGCAAACAGTAGCTCTTGTCTATTACATATTTGACTTATGGAAATGTATCTGTGCTAATTTCAATCTCTGGTTTTATGCAGCACCCCAACTCACCTTTCCCCTTAAGCAAGCATAAGTTGGTTTTCTACATTTGAGACCCTATTCTGTTTTGTAATTCAGTTCCTGTGTAGCCAAGTTTACATTCCGTGTATTAGTGATACCTTATGATGTTTCTTTTTCTGTGTGACTTATTTTACTTAGAATCATCGTACCTGAATTCACTCATTATGCTGCTACTGTCCTGATGACATAGATTTCATTGCTGAGTGATATTGCATTGTACGTAAGTACCACAACTTCTTTATCCATTTTTCGCTTTCTGCGATATTGAACTTGTACCGTAAATGAGGTTCTTGTAAACATAGCCGTCCCAAACTTTGGGGTGACTGTGTCTTTTTGATTTTAATTTCCCTAATCTATAGGACCATAAGTGGAAGTGCCCTAGGCTCTGTTGCTTTGTTTTTTAGATGTTTCAGGAAACACCATACACTTCTCCAGAGTGGCTGTTGGCAATTTACATCCCGCCCATCAGCATAACAAGGCTCCCAGTTCTCCATGGCCTGTCCTGCCTTTCTGGATTTTACACTTTTTTCAGATGGCCCTTTTGACCGGGGGGCAGTGAGACTTCATCGTAGTGCAGATTTCCTTTGCAAACTTGCTTGGTTGGCCAAAAAGGGCGTATGCGTTTTTTCCTGAATATATTCAGGAATATATTCAGGAAAAAACGCATACGCCCTTTTTGGCCAAGTGCATCATTGTGGACGTTCTGCCTCTTTTCCTATGCTTTACATGCAATTCCAGTCTACCTCCTGAAATCGGTTTCCTGCAATTCTGCCCCGCTTTCAAGTCCTCTTGGCAGCCTTCCTTCAATATATTTTTGGACGATAGCTGTCATTTATAACTCTGAAGTTTTGTGAATTACAGTGCCCCTGAGCTCCTTTTTTCAACTGGCTTTCTTGTGAGCTGGCCGCAACACCGCAGGATTGCTTCAGGTCCTAGTGTGGTTCCGGCATGGCTCGCTGAGCCTTTGGTTAATTCCTCTTCCTGGTGGGAAATGAGAGTTAAATTTGCCCGTCCAGACACCTCCAGCTAGTCTCTCATTGGTTCTCCCTATTCCTGTTCATTTTCCGCAGAAATTGCACACTGGGCCAAACAGGAGGTTAAAGGCGCTGACTCTCCAAGTGGGGAGAGTGTTAGGAAAGCGTCTGGAATGTTGCACCCGAGTACCAGGGGACGAAAACTGAGACACATTTGAACACGTTTCCCGATCACACGGTGGATCATCCTCTGGGTTCCACATGCATGTTTTAGCTGAAGGAAGAATCCCTTAAACCTGGAGAGTTGAGACCCATAGAATGGGTACCATGCAATATGACTTCAAAGGGTCTGCATTTGCTCACCGAACCTCACCAATCCTATCACTGCTGCGTTTATGCCGCTGTACACACGCTGGATTCTCTTTTGGAGACATATAAATCCATAGGTTTTAAGATTCTTACTAGTCAGGTATATTCTTAGGCGTTTAATATGGGGTGTTGAGTCCACTTCGTTGAGCAAGCAGTAGCTCTTGTCTATTACATATTTGGCTTATGGAAAGGTATCTGTGTTAATTTAAATCTCTGGTTTTATGCAGCACCCCAACTCACCTTTCCCCTTAAGCAAGCATAAGTTGGTTTTCTACATTTGAGACCCTATTCTGTTTTGTAATTCAGTTCCTGTGTAGCCAAGTTTACATTCCGTGTATTAGTGATACCTTATGATGTTTCTTTTTCTGTGTGACTTATTTCACTTAGAATCATCGTACCTGAATCCACTCATTATGCTGCTACTGGCCTGATGACATAGATTTCATTGCTGAGTGATATTGCATTGTACGTAAGTACCACAACTTCTTTATCCATTTTTCGCTTTCTGCGATATTGAACTTGTACCGTAAATGAGGTTCTTGTAAACAGAGCCGTCCCAAACTTTGGGGTGGCTGTGTCTTTTTGATTTTAATTTCTCTAATCTATAGGACCAAAAATGGAAGAGCCCTAGGCTCTGTTGCTTTGTTTTTTAGATGTTTCAGGAAACACCATACACTTCTCCAGAGTGGCTGTTGGCAATTTACATCCCGCCCATCAGCCTAAGTAGGCTCCCAGTTCTCCATGGTCTGTCCTCCCTTTCTGGATTTTACACTTTTTCCAGATGGCCCTTTTGACCGGGGGGCAGTGAGACTTCATTGTAGTGCAGATTTCCTTTGCAAGCTTGCTTGGTTGGCCAAAAAGGGCGTATGCGTTTTTTCCTGAATATATTCAGGAAAAAACGCATACGCCCTTTTTGGCCAAGTGCATCATTGTGGACGTTCTGCCTCTTTTCCTATGCTTTACATGCAATTCCAGTCTACCTCCTGAAAACGGTTTCCTGCAATTCTGCCCCGCTTTCAAGTCCTCTTGGCAGCCTTACTTCAATATATTTTTGGACGATAGCTGTCATTTAGAACTCTGAAGGTTTGTGAATTAGAGTGCCCCTGAGCTACTTTCTTCAACTCGATTTCTTGTGAGCTGGCCACAACACCGCAGGATTGCTTCAGGCCCTAGTGTGGTTCCGGCATGGCTCGCTGAGCCTTTGGTTAATTCCTCTTCCTGGTGGGAAATGAGAGTTAAATTTGCCCGTCCAGACACCTCCAGCTAGTCTGTCATTGGTTCTCCCTATTCCTGTTCATTTTCCGCAGAAATTGCACACTGGGCCAAACAGGAGGTTAAAGGCGCTGACACTGCAAGTGGGGAGAGTGTTAGTAAAGCGTCTGGAATGTTGCACCCGAGTACCAGGGGACGAAAACTGAGACACATTTGAACACGTTTCCCGATCACACGGTGGATCATACTCTGGGTTCCACATGCATGTTTTAGCTGAAGGAAGAATCCCTTAAACCTGGAGAGTTGAGAACCATGGAATGGGTACCATGCAATATGACTTCAAAGGGTCTGCATTTGCTCACCGAACCTCACTAATCCTATCACTGCTGCGTTTATGCCGCTGTACACACGCTGGATTCTCTTTCGGAGACATATAAATCCATAGGTTTTAAGATTCTTACTAGTCAGGTATATTCTTAGGCGTTTAATATGGGGTGTTGAGTCCACTTCGTTGAGCAAGCAGTAGCTCTTGTCTATTACATATTTGACTTATGGGAAGGTATCTATGCTAATTTATATCTCTGGTTTTATGCAGCACCCCAACTCACCTTTCCCCTTAAGCAAGCATAAGTTGGTTTTCTACATTTGAGACACTGTTCTGTTTTGTAATTCAGTTCCTGTGTAGCCAAGTTTACATTCCGTGTATTAGTGATACCTTATGATGTTTCTTTTTCTGTGTGACTTATTTCACTTAGAATCATCGTACCTGAATCCACTCATTATGCTTCTACTGGCTTGATGACATAGATTTCATTGCTGAGTGATATTGCATTGTACGTAAGTACCACAACTTCTTTATCCATTTTTCGCTTTCTGCGATATTGAACTTGTACCGTAAATGAGGTTCTTGTAAACAGAGCCGTCCCAAACTTTGGGGTGGCTGTGTCTTTTTGATTTTAATTTCCCTAATCTATAGGACCATAAGTGGAAGTGCCCTAGGCTCTGTTGCTTTGTTTTTTAGATGTTTCAGGAAACACCATACACTTCTCCAGAGTGGCTGTTGGCAATTTACATCCCGCCCATCAGCATAACAAGGCTCCCAGTTCTCCATGGCCTGTCCTGCTTTTCTGGATTTTACACTTTTGTCAGATGGCCCTTTTGACCGGGGGGCAGTGAGACTTCATTGTAGTGCAGATTTCCTTTGCAAACTTGCTTGGTTGGCCAAAAAGGGCGTATGCGTTTTTTCCTGAATATATTCAGGAAAAAACGCATACGCCCTTTTTGGCCAAGTGCATCATTGTGGACGTTTTGCCTCTTTTCCTATGCTTTACATGCAATTCCAGTCTACCTCCTGAAATCGGTTTCTTGCAATTCTGCCCCGCTTTCAAGTCCTCTTGGCAGCCTTACTTCAATATATTTTTGGACGATAGCTGTCATTTATAACTCTGCAGGTTTGTGAATTACAGTGCCCCTGAGCTCCTTTCTTCAACTCGCTTTCTTGTGAGCTGGCCACAACACCGCAGGGTTGCTTCAGGCCCTAGTGTGGTTCCGGCATGGCTCGCTGAGCCTTTGGTTAATTCCTCTTCCTGGTGGGAAATGAGAGTTAAATTTGCCCGTCCAGACACCTCCAGCTAGTCTCTCATTGGTTCTCCCTATTCCTGTTCATATTCCACAAAAATTGCAAACTGGGCCAAACAGGAGGTTAAAGGCACTGACTCTCCAAGTGGGGAGAGTGTTAGTAAAGCGTCTGGAATGTTGCACCCGAGTACCAGGGGACGAAAACTGAGACACATTGGAACACGTTTCCCGATCACACGGTGGATCATACTCTGGGTTCCACATGCATGTTTTAGCTGAAGGAAGAATCCCTTAAATCTGGAGAGTTGAGACCCATGGAATGGGTACCATGCAATATGACTTCAAAGGGTCTGCAT
>NW_027136300.1:0-35065 GCF_039906515.1 Pseudorca crassidens
AGACTGGAATTGCATTGAAAGCATAGGAAAAGAGGCAGAACGTCCACAATGATGCACTTGGCCAAAAAGGGCGTATGCGTTTTTTCCTGAATATATTCAGGAAAAAACGCATACGCCCTTTTTGGCCAACCAAGCAAGCTTGCAAAGGAAATCTGCACTACAATGAAGTCTCACTTCCCCCCGGTCAAAAGGGCCATCTGAAAAAAGTGTAAAATCCAGAAAGGCAGGACAGGCCATGGAGAACTGGGAGCCTTGTTATGCTGATGGGCGGGATGTAAATTGCCAACAGACACTCGGGAGAAGTGTATGGTGTTTCCTGAAACATCTAAAAAACAAAGCAACAGAGCCTAGGGCACTTCCACTTATGGTCCTATAGCTTAGGGAAATTAAAATCAAAAAGACACAGCCACCCCAAAGTTTGGGACGCCTCTGTTTACAAGAACCTCAGTTACCGTACAAGTTCAATATCACAGAAAGTGAAAAATGGATAAAGAACTTGTGGTACTTACGTACAATGCAGTATCACTCAGCAATGAAATCTATGTCATCAGGCCCGTAGCAGCATAATGAGTGGATTCAGGTACGATGATTCTAACTGAAATAAGTCACACAGAAAAAGAAACATCATAAGATATCACTAATACACGGAATGTAAACTTGGCTACACAGGAACTGAATTCCAAAACAGAACAGGGTCTCAAATTTAGAAAACCAACTTATGCTTGCTTAAGGGGAAAGGTGAGTTGGGGTGCTGCATAAAACCAGACATTGAAATGAGCACAGATAAAGTTCCTTAAGCCAAATATGGAATAGACAAGAGCTACTCCTTGCTCAACGAAATGGACTCAACACCCCATATTAAACGCCTAAGAATGTACCTGACTAGTAAGTATCTTAAAACCTATGGATTGCTATGTCTCCAAAAGAGAATCAAGCGTGTGTACAGGGGCATAAACACAGCAGTGATAGGATTGGAGAGGTTTGGCGAGCAAATGAAGACCCTTTGAAGTCATATTGCATGGTACCCATTACACGGTTCTCAACTCTCCAGGTTTAAGGTATTCTTCCTTCAGCTAAAACATGCATGTGGAACCCAGAGTATGATCAACCGTGTGAACGGGAGACGTGTTCAAATATGTCTCAGTTTTCCTGCCGTGCTACTCTGGTGCAACATTCCAGACGCTTTACTAAAACTCTCCCCACTTGGAGAGTTAGCGCCTTTACCTCCTGTTTGGCCCAGTTTGCAATTTCTGCGGAAGATGAACAGGAATAGGGAGAACCAATGAGAGACTAGCTGGAGGTGTCTGGACGGGCAAATTTAACTCTCATTTCCCACCAGGAAGAGGAAATAACCAAAGGCTCAGCGTGCCGTGCCGGAACCAGATTAGGGCCTGAAGCCATCCTGCGGTGTTGCGGCCAGCTCAAAAGAAAGCGAGTTGAAGAAAGGAGCTCAGGGGCACTGTAATTCACAAACCTGCAGAGTTATAAATGACAGCTATCGTCCAAAAATATACTGAAGTAAGGCTGCCAAGAGGACTTGAAAGCGGGGCAGAATTGCAGGAAACCGATTTCAGGAGGTAGACTGGAATTGCATTGAAAGCATAGGAAAAGAGGCAGAACGTCCACAATGATGCACTTGGCCAAAAAGGGCGTATGCGTTTTTTCCTGAATATATTCAGGAAAAAACGCATACGCCCTTTTTGGCCAACCAAGCAAGCTTGCAAAGGAAATCTGCACTACAATGAAGTCTCACTTCCCCCCGGTCAAAAGGGCCATCTGAAAAAAGTGTAAAATCCAGAAAGGCAGGACAGGCCATGGAGAACTGGGAGCCTTGTTATGCTGATGGGCGGGATGTAAATTGCCAACAGACACTCGGGAGAAGTGTATGGTGTTTCCTGAAACATGTAAAAAACAAAGCAACAGAGCCTAGGGCACTTCCACTTATGGTCCTATAGCTTAGGGAAATTAAAATCAAAAAGACACAGCCACCCCAAAGTTTGGGACGCCTCTGTTTACAAGAACCTCGTTTACCGTACAAGTTCAATATCACAGAAAGTGAAAAATGGATACAGAACTTGTGGTACTTACGTACAATGCAGTATCACTCAGCAATGAAATCTATGTCATCAGGCCCGTAGCAGCATAATGAGTGTATTCAGGTACGATGATTCTAACTGAAATATGTCACACCGAAAAAGAAACATCATAAGATATCACTAATACACGGAATGTAAACTTGGCTACACAGGAACTGAATTACAGAACAGAACAGGGTCTCAAATTTAGAAAACCTACTTATGCTTGCTTAAGGGGAAAGGTGAGTTGGGGTGCTGCATAAAACCAGAGATTGAAATGAGCACAGATAAAGTTCCTTAAGCCAAATATGGAATAGACAAGAGCTACTCCTTGCTCAACGAAATGGACTCAACACCGCATATTAAACGCCTAAGAATGTACCTGACTAGTAAGTATCTTAAAACCTATGGATTGCTATGTCTCCGAAAGAGAATCAAGCGTGTGTACAGGGGCATAAACGCAGCAGTGATAGGATTGGAGAGGTTCGGTGAGCAAATGAAGACCCTTTGAAGTCATATTGCATGGTACCCTTTCCATGGGTTTCAACTACCCAGGTTTAAGGTATTCTTCCTTCAGCTAAAACATGCATGTGGAACCTAGAGTATGATCAACCATGTGATCGGGAGACGTGTTCAAATATGTCGCAGTTTTTATACCCTGGTACTCGGGTGCAACATTCCAGGCGCTTTACTAACACCCTCCCGACTTGGAGAGTCAGTCCCTTTAACCTCTTGTTTGTCCCAGTTTGCAATTTCTGCGGAAGATGAACAGGAATAGCGAAAACCAATGAGAGACTAGCTGGAGGTGTCTGGACGGGCAAATTTAACTCTCATTTCCCACCAGGAAGAGGAATTAACCAAAGGCTCAGCGTGCCGTGCTGGAACCAGATTAGGGCCTGAAGCCATCCTGCGGTGTTGCGGCCAGCTCAAAAGAAAGCGAGTTGAAGAAAGGAGCTCAGGGGCACTGTAATTCACAAACCTGCAGAGTTATAAATGACAGCTATCGTCCAAAAATATACTGAAGTAAGGCTGCCAAGAGGACTTGAAAGCGGGGCAGAATTGCAGGAAACCGATTTCAGGAGGTAGACTGGAATTGCATTGAAAGCATAGGAAAAGAGGCAGAACGTCCACAATGATGCACTTGGCCAAAAAGGGCGTATGTGTTTTTTCCTGAATATATTCAGGAAAAAACGCATACGCACTTTTTGGCTAACCAAGCAAGCTTGCAAAGGAAATCTGCACTACAATGAAGTCTCACTTCCCCCCGGTCAAAAGGGCCATCTGAAAAAAGTGTAAAATCCAGAAAGGCAGGACAGGCCATGGAGAACTGGGAGCCTTGTTATGCTGATGGGCGGGATGTAAATTGCCAACAGACACTCGGGAGAAGTGTATGGTGTTTCCTGAAACATCTAAAAAACAAAGCAACAGAGCCTAGGGCACTTCCACTTATGGTCCTATAGCTTAGGGAAATTAAAATCAAAAAGACACAGCCACCCCAAAGTTTGGGACGCCTCTGTTTACAAGAACCTCGTTTACCGTACAAGTTCAATATCACAGAAAGTGAAAAATGGATAAAGAACTTGTGGTACTTACGTGCAATGCAGTATCACTCAGCAATGAAATCTATGTCATCAGGCCCGTAGCAGCATAATGAGTGGATTCAGGTACGATGATTCTAACTGAAATAAGTCACACAGAAAAAGAAACATCATAAGATATCACTAATACACGGAATGTAAACTTGGCTACACAGGAACTGAATTCCAAAACAGAACAGGGTCTCAAATTTAGAAAAGCATCTTATGCTTGCTTAAGGGGAAAGGTGAGTTGGGGTGCTGCATAAAACCAGAGATTGAAATGAGCACAGATAAAGTTCCTTAAGCCAAATATGGAATAGACAAGATCTACTCCTTGCTCAACGAAATGGACTCAACACCCCATATTAAACGCCTAAGAATATACCTGACTAGTAATTATCTTAAAACCTATGGAATGCTATGTCTCCAAAAGAGAATCAAGCGTGTGTACAGGGGCATAAACGCAGCAGTGATAGGATTGGAGAGGTTCGGTGAGCAAATGAAGACCCTTGGAAGTCATATTGCATGGTACCCATTCCACGGGTCTCAACTCTCCAGGTTTAAGGTATTCTTCCTTCAGCTAAAACATGCATGTGGAACCCAGAGTATGATCAACCATGTGAACGGGAGACGTGTTCAAATATGTCTCAGTTTTCCTCCCCTGGTACTCGGGTGCAACATTCCAGACGCTTTACTAACACTCTCCCCACTTGGAGAGTCAGCGCCTTTAACCTCCTGTTTGGCCCAGTTTGCAATTTCTGCGGAAGATGAACAGGAATAGCGAGAACCAATGAGAGATTAGCTGGAGGTGTCTGGACGGGCAAATTTAACTCTCATTTCCCACCAGGAAGAGGAATTAACCAAAGGCTCAGCGTGCCGTGCCGGAACAAGATTAGGGCCTGAAGCCATCCTGCGGTGTTGCGGCCAGGTCACAAGAAAGCGAGTTGAAGAAAGGAGCTCAGGGGCACTGTAATTCTCTAACCTGCAGAGTTATAAATGACAGCTATCGTCCAAAAATATACTGAAGTAAGGCTGCCAAGAGGACTTGAAAGCGGGGCAGAATTGCAGGAAACCGATTTCAGGAGGTAGACTGGAATTGCATTGAAAGCATAGGAAAAGAGGCAGAACGTCCACAATGATGCACTTGGCCAAAAAGGGCGTATGCGTTTTTTCCTGAATATATTCAGGTAAATACGCATACGCCCTTTTTGGCCAACCAAGCAAGCTTGCAAAGGTAATCTGCACTACAATGAAGTCTCACTTCCCCCCGGTCAAAAGGGCCATCTGAAAAAAGTGTAAAATCCAGAAAGGCAGGACAGGCCATGGAGAACTGGGAGCCTTGTTATGCTGACGGGCGGGATGTAAATTGCCAACAGACACTCGGGAGAAGTGTATGTTGTTTCCTGAAACATCTAAAAAGCAAAGCAACAGAGCCTAGGGCACTTCCACTTATGGTCCTATAGCTTAGGGAAATTAAAATCAAAAAGACACAGCCACCCCAAAGTTTGGGACGCCTCTGTTTACAAGAACCTCGTTTACCGTACAAGTTCAATATCACAGAAAGTGAAAAATGGATAAAGAACTTGTGGTACTTACGTACAATGCAGTATCACTCAGCAATGAAATCTATGTCATCAGGCCCGTAGCAGCATAATGAGTGGATTCAGGTACGATGATTCTAACTGAAATAAGTCACACAGAAAAAGAAACATCATAAGATATCACTAATACACGGAATGTAAACTTGGCTACACAGGAACTGAATTCCAAAACAGAACAGGGTCTCAAATTTAGAAAACCAACTTATGCTTGCTTAAGGGGAAAGGTGAGTTGGGGTGCTGCATAAAACCAGAGATTGAAATGAGCACAGATAAAGTTCCTTAAGCCAAATATGGAATAGACAAGAGCTACTCCTTGCTCAACGAAATGGACTCAACACCCCATATTAAACGCCTAAGAATGTACCTGACTAGTAAGTATCTTAAAACCTATGGATTGCTATGTCTCCAAAAGAGAATCAAGCGTGTGTACAGGGGCATAAACGCAGCAGTGATAGGATTGGAGAGGTTCGGTGAGCAAATGAAGACCCTGTGAAGTCATATTGCATGGTACCCATTCCACGGGTCTCAACTCTCCAGGTTTAAGGTATTCTTCCTTCAGCTAAAACATGCATGTGGAACCCAGAGTATGATCAACCGTGTGAACGGGAGACGTGTTCAAATATGTCTCAGTTTTCCTCCCCTGGTACTCGGGTGCAACATTCCAGACGCTTTACTAACACTCTCCCCACTTGGAGAGTCAGCGCCTTTAACCTCCTGTTTGGCCCAGTTTGCAATTTCTGCGGAAGATGAACAGGAATAGGGAGAACCAATGAGAGACTAGCTGGAGGTGTCTGGACGGGCAAATTTAACTCTCATTTCCCACCAGGAAGAGGAAATATCCAAAGGCTCAGTGTGCCGTGCCGGAACCAGATTAGGGCCTGAAGCCATCCTGCGGTGTTGCGGCCTGCTCAAAAGAAAGCGAGTTGAAGAAAGGAGCTCAGGGGCACTGTAATTCACAAACCTGCAGAGTTATAAATGACAGCTATCGTCCAAAAATACACTGAAGTAAGGCTGCCAAGAGGACTTGAAAGCGGGGCAGAATTGCAGGAAACCGATTTCAGGAGGTAGACTGGAATTGCATTGAAAGCATAGGAAAAGAGGCAGAACGTCCACAATGATACACTTGGCCAAAAAGGGCGTATGCGTTTTTTCCTGAATATATTCAGGAAAAAACGCATACGCCCTTTTTGGCCAACCAAGCAAGCTTGCAAAGGAAATCTGCACTACAATGAAGTCTCACTTCCACCCGGTCAAAAGGGCCATCTGAAAAAAGTGTAAAATCCAGAAAGGCAGGACAGGCCATGAAGAACTGGGAGCCTTGTTATGCTGATGGGCGGGATGTAAATTGCCAACAGACACTCGGGAGAAGTGTATGGTGTTTCCTGAAACATCTAAAAAACAAAGCAACAGAGCCTAGGGCACTTCCACTTATGGTCCTATAGCTTAGGGAAATTAAAATCAAAAAGACACAGCCACCCCAAAGTTTGGGACGCCTCTGTTTACAAGAACCTCGTTTACAGTACAAGTTCAACATCGCAGAAAGTGAAAAATGGATAAAGAAGTTGTGGTATTTACTTACAAAGCAATATCACTCAGCAATGAAATCTATGTCATCAGGCCATTAGCAGCACAATGAGTGGATTCAGGTATGATGATTCTAACTGAAATAAGTCACACAGAAAAAGAAACATCATAAGATATCAGTAATACACGGAATGTAAACTTGGCTACACAGGAACTGAATTACAGAACAGAACAGGGTCTCAAATTTAGAAAACCAACTTATGCTTGCTTAAGGGGAAAGGCGAGTTGGGGTGCTGCATAAAACCAGAGATTGAAATGAGCACAGATAAATTTCCTTAAGCCAAATATGGAATAGACAAGAGCTACTCCTTGCTCAACGAAATGGACTCAACACCCCATATTAAACGCCTAAGAATGTACCTGACTAGTAAGTATCTTAAAACCTATGGATTGCTATGTCTCCAAAAGAGAATCAAGCGTGTGTACAGGGGCATAAACGCAGCAGTGATAGGATTGGAGAGGTTCGGTGAGCAAATAAAGACCCTTTGAAGTCATATTGCATGGTACCCATTCCACGGGTCTCAACTCTCCAGGTTTAAGGTATTCTTCCTTCAGCTAAAACATGCATGTGGAACCCAGAGTATGATCAACCGTGTGAACAGGAGACGTGTTCAAATATGTCTCAGTTTTGGTCCCCTGGTACTCGGGTGCAACATTCCTGACACTTTACTAACACTCTCCCCACTTGGAGAGTCAGCGTCTTTAACCTCCTGTATGGCCCAGTTTGCAATTTCTGTGGAAGATGAACAGGAATAGGGAGAACCAATGAGAGACTAGCTGGAGGTGTCTCGACGGGCAAATTTAACTCTCATTTCCCACCAGGAAGAGGAAATAACCAAAGGCTCAGCGTGCCATGCCGGAATCAGATTAGGGCCTGAAGCCATCCTGCGGTGTTGCGGCCAGGTCACAAGAAAGCGAGTTGAAGAAAGGAGCGCAGGAGCACTGTAATTCACAAACCTGCAGAGTTATAAATGACAGCTATCGTCCAAAAATATACTGAAGTAAGGCTGCCAAGAGGACTTGAAAGCGGGGCAGAATTGCAGGAAACCGATTTCAGGAGGTAGACTGGAATTGCATTGAAAGCATAGGAAAAGAGGCAGAACGTCCACAATGATGCACTTGGCCAAAAAGGGCGTATGCGTTTTTTCCTGAATATATTCAGGAAAAAACGCATACGCACTTTTTTGCCAACCAAGCAAACTTGCAAAGGAAATCTGCACTACAATGAAGTCTCACTTCCCCCCGGTCAAAAGGGCCATCTGAAAAAAGTGTAAAATCCAGAAAGGCAGGACAGGCCATGGAGAACTGGGAGCCTTGTTATGCTGATGGGCGGGATGTAAATTGCCAACAGACACTCGGGAGAAGTGTATGGTGTTTCCTGAAACATCTAAAAAACAAAGCAACAGAGCCTAGGGCACTTCCACTTATGGTCCTATAGCTTAGGGAAATTAAAATCAAAGAGACACAGCCACCCCAAAGTTTGGGATGCCTCTGTTTACAAGAACCTCGTTTACCGTACAAGTTCAATATCACAGAAAGTGAAAAATGGATAAAGAACTTGTGGTACTTACGTACAATGCAGTATCACTCAGCAATGAAATCTATGTCATCAGGCCCGTAGCAGCATAATGAGTGGATTCAGGTACGATGATTCTAACTGAAATAAGTCACACAGAAAAAGAAACATCATAAGATATCACTAATACATGGAATGTAAACTTGGCTACACAGGAACTGAATTCCAAAACAGAACAGGGTCTCAAATTTAGAAAAGCATCTTATGCTTGCTTAAGGGGAAAGGTGAGTTCGGGTGCTGCATAAAACCAGAGATTGAAATGAGCACAGATAAAGTTCCTTAAGCCAAATATGGAATAGACAAGAGCTACTCCTTGCTCAACGAAATGGACTCAACACCCCATATTAAACGCCTAAGAATGTACCTGACTAGTAAGTATCTTAAAACCTATGGATTGCTATGTCTCCAAAAGAGAATCAAGCGTGTGTACAGGGGCATAAACGCAGTAGTGATAGGATTGGAGAGGTTCGGTGAGCAAATGAAGACCCTTGGAAGTCATATTGCATGGTACCCATTCCACGGGTCTCAACTCTCCAGGTTTAAGGTATTCTTCCTTCAGCTAAAACATGCATGTGGAACCCAGAGTATGATCAACCGTGTGAACGGGAGACGTGTTCAAATATGTCTCAGTTTTGGTCCCCTGGTACTCGGGTGCAACATTCCTGACGCTTTACTAACACTCTCCCCACTTGGAGAGTCAGCGCCTTTAACCTCCTGTTTGGCCCAGTTTGCAATTTCTGCGGAAGATGAACAGGAATAGGGAGAACCAATGAGAGACTAGCTGGAGGTGTCTCAACGGGCAAATTTAACTCTCATTTCCCACCAGGAAGAGGAAATAACCAAAGGCTCAGCGTGCCGTGCTGGAACCAGATTAGGGCCTGAAGCCATCATGCGGTGTTGCGGCCAGCTCAAAAGAAAGCGAGTTGAAGAAAGGAGCTCAGGGGCACTGTAATTCACAAACCTGCAGAGTTATAAATGACAGCTATCGTCCAAAAATATACTGAAGTAAGGCTGCCAAGAGGACTTGAAAGCGGGGCAGAATTGCAGGAAACTGATTTCAGGAGGTAGACTGGAATTGCATTGAAAGCATAGGAAAAGAGGCAGAACGTCCACAATGATGCACTTGGCCAAAAAGTGCGTATGCGTTTTTTCCTGAATATATTGAGGAAAAAACCATACGCCCTTTTTGGCCAACAAAGCAAGCTTGCAAAGGAAATCTGCACTACAATGAAGTCTCACTTCCCCCCGGTCAAAAGGGCCATCTGAAAAAAGTGTAAAATCCAGAAAGGCAGGACAGGCCATGGAGAACTGGGAGCCTTGTTATGCTGATGGGCGGGATGTAAATTGCCAACAGACACTCGGGAGAAGTGTATGGTGTTTCCTGAAACATCTAAAAAGCAAAGCAACAGAGCCTAGGGCACTTCCACTTATGGTCCTATAGCTGAGGGAAATTAAAATCAAAAAGACACAGCCACCCCAAAGTTTGGGACGCCTCTGTTTACAAGAACCTCGTTTACCGTACAAGTTCAATATCACAGAAAGTGAAAAATGGATAAAGAACTTGTGCTACTTACGTACAATGCAGTATCACTCAGCAATGAAATCTATGTCATCAGGCCCGTAGCAGCATAATGAGTGGATTCAGGTACGATGATTCTAACTGAAATAAGTCACACAGAAAAAGAAACATCATAAGATATCACTAATACACGGAATGTAAACTTGGCTACACAGGAACTGAATTCCAAAACAGAACAGGGTCTCAAATTTAGAAAAGCATCTTATGCTTGCTTAAGGGGAAAGGTGAGTTCGGGTGCTGCATAAAACCAGAGATTGAAATGAGCACAGATAAAGTTCCTTAAGCCAAATATGGAATAGACAAGAGCTACTCCTTGCTCAACGAAATGGACTCAATACCCCATATTAAACACCTAAGAATGTACCTGACTAGTAAGTATCTTAAAACCTATGGATTGCTATGTCTCCAAAAGAGAATCAAGCGTGTGTACAGGGGCATAAACGCAGCAGTGATAGGATTGGAGAGGTTCGGTGAGCAAATGAAGACCCTTGGAAGTCATATTGCATGGTACCCATTCCACGGGTCTCAACTCTCCAGGTTTAAGGTATTCTTCCTTCAGCTAAAACATGCATGTGGAACCCAGAGTATGATCAACCGTGTGAACGGGAGACGTGTTTAAATATGTCTCAGTTTTGGTCCCCTGGTACTCAGGTGCAACATTCCTGACGCTTTACTAACACTCTCCCCACTTGGAGAGTCAGCGCCCTTAACCTCCTGTTTGGCCCAGTTTGCAATTTCTGCGGAAGATGAACAGGAATAGGAAGAACCAATGAGAGACTAGCTGGAGGTGTCTCGACGGGCAAATTTAACTCTCATTTCCCACCAGGAAGAGGAAATAAACAAAGGCTCAGCGTGCCGTGCTGGAACCAGATTAGGGCCTGAAGCCATCCTGCGGTGTTGCGGCCAGCTCAAAAGAAAGCGAGTTGAAGAAAGGAGCTCAGGGGCACTGTAATTCACAAACCTGCAGAGTTATAAATGACAGCTATCGTCCAAAAATATACTGAAGTAAGGCTGCCAAGAGGACTTGAAAGCGGGGCAGAATTGCAGGAAACTGATTTCAGGAGGTAGACTGGAATTGCATTGAAAGCATAGGAAAAGAGGCAGAACGTCCACAATGATGCACTTGGCCAAAAAGGGCGTATGCGTTTTTTCCTGAATATATTCAGGAAAAAACGCATACGCCCTTTTTGGCCAACCAAGCAAGCTTGCAAAGGAAATCTGCACTACAATGAAGTCTCACTTCCCCCTGGTCAAAAGGGCCATCTGAAAAAAGTGTAAAATCCAGAAAGGCAGGACAGGCCATGGAGAACTGGGAGCCTTGTTATGCTGATGGGCGGGATGTAAATTGCCAACAGACACTCGGGAGAAGTGTATGGTGTTTCCTGAAACATCTAAAAAACAAAGCAACAGAGCCTAGGGCACTTCCACTTATGGTCCTATAGCTTAGGGAAATTAAAATCAAAAAGACACAGCCACCCCAAAGTTTGGGACGCATCTGTTTACAAGAACCTCGTTTACCGTACAAGTTCAATATCACAGAAAGTGAAAAATGGATAAAGAACTTGTGGTACTTACGTACAATGCAGTATCACTCAGCAATGAAATCTATGTCATCAGGCCCGTAGCAGCATAATGAGTGGATTCAGGTACGATGATTCTAACTGATATAAGTCACACAGAAAAAGAAACATCATAAGCTATCACTAATAAACGGAATGTAAACTTGGCTACACAGGAACTGAATTCCAAAACAGAACAGGGTCTCAAATTTAGAAAACCAACTTATGCTTGCTTAAGGGGAAAGGTGAGTTGGGGTGCTGCATAAAACCAGAGATTGAAATGAGCACAGATAAAGTTCCTTAAGCCAAATATGGAATAGACAAGAGCTACTCCTTGCTCAACGAAATGGACTCAACACCGTATATTAAACGCCTAAGAATGTACCTGACTAGTAAGTATCTTAAAACCTATGGATTGCTATGTCTCCAAAAGAGAATCAAGCATGTGTACAGGGCCATAAACGCAGCAGTGATAGGATTGGAGAGGTTCGGTGAGCAAATGAAGACCCTTTGAAGTCATATTGCATGGTACCCATTACACGGGTCTCAACTCTCCAGGTTTAAGGTATTCTTCCTTCAGCTAAAACATGCATGTTGAACCCAGAGTATGATCAACCATGTGAACGGGAGATGTGTTCAAATATGTCTCAGTTTTCCTCCCCTGGTACTCGAGTGCAACATTCCAGACGCTTTACTAACACTCTCCCCACTTGGAGAGTTAGCGCCTTTAACCTCCTGTTTGGCCCAGTTTGCAATTTCTGCGGAAGATGAACAGGAATAGGGAGAACCAATGAGAGACTAGCTGGAGGTGTCTCGACGGGCAAATTTAACTCTCATTTCCCACCAGGAAGAGGAAATAAACAAAGGCTCAGCGTGCCGTGCTGGAACCAGATTAGGGCCTGAAGCCATCCTGCGGTGTTGCGGCCAGCTCAAAAGAAAGCGAGTTGAAGAAAGGAGCTCAGGGGCACTGTAATTCACAAACCTGCAGAGTTATAAATGACAGCTATCGTCCAAAAATATACTGAAGTAAGGCTGCCAAGAGGACTTGAAAGCGGGGCAGAATTGCAGGAAACCGATTTCAGGAGGTAGACTGGAATTGCATTGAAAGCATAGGAAAAGAGGCAGAACGTCCACAATGATGCACTTGGCCAAAAAGGGCGTATGCGTTTTTTCCTGAATATATTGAGGAAAAAACCATACGCCCTTTTTGGCCAACCAAGCAAGCTTGCAAAGGAAATCTGCACTACAATGAAGTCTCACTTCCCCCCGGTCAAAAGGGCCATCTGAAAAAAGTGTAAAATCCACAGAGGCAGGACAGGCCATGGAGAACTGGGAGCCTTGTTATGCTGATGGGCGGGATGTAAATTGCCAACAGACACTCGGGAGAAGTGTATGGTGTTTCCTGAAACATCTAAAAAACAAAACAACAGAGCCTAGGGCACTTCCACTTATGGTCCTATAGCTTAGGGAAATTAAAATCAAAAAGACACAGCCACCCCAAAGTTTGGGACGCCTCTGTTAACAAGAACCTCGTTTACAGTACAAGTTCAACATCGCAGAAAGTGAAAAATGGATAAAGAAGTTGTGGTATTTACTTACAAAGCAATATCACTCAGCAATGAAATCTATGTCATCAGGCCCTTAGCAGCACAATGATGGATTCAGGTATGATGATTCTAACTGAAATAAGTCACACAGAAAATGAACCATCATAAGATGTTAGTAATATACGGAATGTAAACTTGGCTACACAGGAACTGAATTACAGAACAGAACAGGGTCTCAAATTTAGAAAACCAATTTATGCTTGCTTAAGGGTACAGGTGAGTTGGGGTGCTGCATAAAACCAGAGATCGAAATGAGCACAGATAAAGTTCCTTAAGCCAAATATGGAATAGACAAGAGCTACTCCTTGCTCAATGAAATGGACTCAACACCCCATATTAAACGCCTAAGAATGTACCTGACTAGTAAGTATCTTAAAACCTGTGGATTGCTATGTCTCCAAACGAGAATCAAGCGTGTGTACAGGGGCATAAACGCAGCAGTGATAGGATTGGAGAGGTTCGGTGAGCAAATGAAGACCCTTTGAAGTCATATTGCATGGTACCCATTCCACGGGTTTCAACTACCCAGGTTTAAGGTATTCTTCCTTCAGCTAAAACATGCATGTGGAACCCAGAGTATGATCAACCATGTGAACGGGAGACATGTTCAAATATGTCTCAGTTTTCCTCCCCTGGTACTCGGGTGCAACATTCCAGACGCTTTACTAACACTATCCCCACTTGGAGAGTCAGCGCCTTTAACCTCCTGTTTGGCCCAGTTTGCAATTTCTGCGGAAGATGAACAGGAATAGCGAGAACCAATGAGAGACTAGGTGGAGGTGTCTGGACGGGCAAATTTAACTCTCATTTCCCACTAGGAAGAGGAATTAACCAAAGGCTCAGCGTGCCGTGCCGGAACCAGATTAGGGCCTGAAGCCATCCTGCGGTGTTGCGGCCAGCTCAAAAGAAAGCGAGTTGAAGAAAGGAGCTCAGGGGCACTGTAATTCACAAACCTGCAGAGTTATAAATGACAGCTATCGTCCAAAAATATACTGAAGTAAGGATGCCAAGAGGACTTGAAAGCGGGGCAGAATTGCAGGAAACCGATTTCAGGAGGTAGACAGGAATTGCATTGAAAGCATAGGAAAAGAGGCAGAACGTCCACAATGATACACTTGGCCAAAAAGGGCGTATGCGTTTTTTCCTGAATATATTCAGGAAAAAAACATACGCCCTTTTTGGCCAACCAAGCAAGCTTGCAAAGGAAATCTGCACTACAATGAAGTCTCACTTCCCCCCGGTCAAAAGGGCCATCTGAAAAAAGTGTAAAATCCAGAAAGGCAGGACAGGCCATGGAGAACTGGGAGCCTTGTTATGCTGGTGGGCGGGATGTAAATTGCCAATAGACACTCGGGAGAAGTGTATGGTGTTTCCTGAAACATCTAAACAACAAAGCAACAGAGCCTAGGGCACTTCCACTTATGGTCCTATAGCTTAGGGAAATTAAAATCAAAAAGACACAGCCACCCCAAAGTTTGGGACGCCTCTGTTTACAAGAACCTCGTTTACCGTACAAGTTCAATATCACAGAAAGTGAAAAATGGATAAAGAACTTGTGGTACTTATGTACAATGCAGTATCACTCAGCAATGAAATCTATGTCATCAGGCCCGTAGCAGCATAATGAGTGGATTCAGGTACGATGATTCTAACTGAAATAAGTCACACAGAAAAAGAAACATCATAAGATATCACTAATACACGGAATGTAAACTTGGCTACACAGGAACTGAATTCCAAAACAGTACAGGGTCTCAAATTTAGAAAACCAACTTATGCTTGCTTAAGGGGAAAGGTGAGTTGGGGTGCTGCATAAAACCAGAGATTGAAATGAGCACAGATAAAGTTCCTTAAGCCAAATATGGAATAGACAAGAGCTACTCCTTGCTCAACGAAATGGACTCAACACCCCATATTAAACGCCTAAGAATGTACCTGACTAGTAAGTATCTTAAAACCTATGGATTGCTATGTCTCTGAAAGAGAATCAAGCATGTGTACAGGGGCATAAACGCAGCAGTGATAGGATTGGAGAGGTTCGGTGAGCAAATGAAGACCCTTTGAAGTCATATTGCATGGTACCCATTACACGGGTCTCAACTCTCCAGGTTTAAGGGATTCTTCCTTCAGCTAAAACATGCATGTGGAACCCAGAGTATGATCAACCATGTGAACGGGAGATGTGTTCAAATATGTCTCAGTTTTCCTCCCCTGGTACTCGGGTGCAACATTCCAGACGCTTTACTAACACTCTCCCCACTTGGAGAGTCAGCGCCTTTAACCTCCTGTTTGGCCCAGTTTGCAATTTCTGCGGAAGATGAACAGGAATAGCGAGAACCAATGAGAGATTAGCTGGAGGTGTCTGGACGGGCAAATTTAACTCTCATTTCCCACCAGGAAGAGGAATTAACCAAAGGCTCAGCGTGCCGTGCTGGAACAAGATTAGGGCCTGAAGCCATCTTGCGGTGTTGCGGCCAGGTCACAAGAAAGCGAGTTGAAGAAAGGAGCTCAGGGACACTGTAATTCACAAACCTGCAGAGTTATAAATGACAGCTATCGTCCAAAAATATACTGAAGTAAGGCTGCCAAGAGGACTTGAAAGCGGGGCAGAATTGCAGGAAACCGATTTCAGGAGGTAGACTGGAATTGCATTGAAAGCATAGGAAAAGAGGCAGAACGTCCACAATGATGCACTTGACCAAAAAGGGCGTATGCGTTTTTTCCTGAATATATTCAGGAAAATACGCATACGCCCTTTTTGGGCAACCAAGCAAGCTTGCAAAGGTAATCTGCACTACAATGAAGTCTCACTTCCCCCCGGTCAAAAGGGCCATCTGAAAAAAGTGTAAAATCCAGAAAGGCAGGACAGGCCATGGAGAACTGGGAGCCTTGTTATGCTGATGGGCGGGATGTAAATTGCCAACAGACACTCGGGAGAAGTGTATGGTGTTTCCTGAAACATCTAAAAAACAAAGCAACAGAGCCTAGGGCACTTCCACTTATGGTCCTATAGCTTAGGGAAATTAAAATCAAAAAGACACAGCCACCCCAAAGTTTGGGACGCCTCTGTTTACAAGAACCTCGTTTACCGTACAAGTTCAACATCGCAGAAAGTGAAAAATGGATAAAGAACTTGTGGTACTTACGTACAATGCAGTATCACTCAGCAATGAAATCTATGTCATCAGGCCCTTAGCAGCACAATGAGTGGATACAGGTATGATGATTCTAACTGAAATAAGTCACACAGAAAAAGAAACATCATAAGATATCACTAATACACGGAATGTAAACTTGGCTAACAGGAACTGAATTACAGAACAGAACAGGGTCTCAAATTTAGAAAACCAACTTATGCTTGCTTAAGGGTAAAGGTGAGTTGGGGTGCTGCATAAAACCAGAGATTGAAATGAGCACAGATAAAGTTCCTTAAGCCAAATATGGAATAGACAAGAGCTACTCCTTGCTCAACGAAATGGACTCAACACCGCATATTAAAGGCCTAAGAATGTACCTGACTAGTAAGTATCTTAAAACCTATGGATTGCTATGTCTCCAAAAGAGAATCAAGCATGTGTACAGGGGCATAAACGTAGCAGTGATAGGATTGGAGAGGTTTGGTGAGCAAATGAAGACCCTTTGAAGTCATATTGCATGGTACCCATTCCACAGGTTTCAACTACCCAGGTTTAAGGTATTCTTCCTTCAGCTAAAACATGCATGTGGAACCTAGAGTATGATCAACCATGTGATCGGGAGACGTGTTCAAATATGTCTCAGTTTTCGTACCCTGGTACTCAGGTGCAACATTCCAGACGCTTTACTAACACTCTCCCCACTTGGAGAGTCAGCGCCTTTAACCTCCTGTTTGGCCCAGTTTGCAATTTCTGCGGAAGATGAACAGGAATAGCGAGAACCAATGAGAGATTAGCTGGAGGTGTCTGGACGGGCAAATTTAACTCTCATTTCCCACCAGGAAGAGGAATTAACCAAAGGCTCAGCGTGCCGGGCCGGAACCAGATTAGGGCCTGAAGCCATCCTGCGGTGTTGCGGCCAGGTCACAACAAAGCGAGTTGAAGAAAGGAGCTCAGGGGCACTGTAATTCACAAACCTGCAGAGTTGTAAATGACAGCTATCGTCCAAACATATACTGAAGTAAGGCTGCCAAGAGGACTTGAAAGCGGGGCAGAATTGCAGGAAACCGATTTCAGGAGGTAGACTGGAATTGCATTGAAAGCATAGGAAAAGAGGCAGAACGTCCACAATGATGCACTTGGCCAAAAAGGGCGTATGCGTTTTTTCCTGAATATATTCAGGAAAAAACGCATACGCCCTTTTTGGCCAACCAAGCAAGCTTGCAAAGGAAATCTGCACTACAATGAAGTCTCACTTCCCCCCGGTCAAAAGGGCCATCTGAAAAAAGTGTAAAATCCAGAAAGGCAGGACAGGCCATGGAGAACTGGGAGCCTTGTTATGCTGATGGGTGGGATGTAAATTGCCAACAGACACTCGGGAGAAGTGTATGGTGTTTCCTGAAACATCTAAAAAACAAAGCAACAGAGCCTAGGGCACTTCCACTTATGGTCCTATAGATTAGGGAAATTAAAATCAAAAAGACACAGCCACCCCAAAGTTTGGGACGCCTCTGTTTACAAGAACCTCGTTTACAGTACAAGTTCAACATCGCAGAAAGTGAAAAATGGATAAAGAAGTTGTGGTATTTACTTACAAAGCAATATCATTCAGCAATGAAATCTATGTCATCAGGCCCTTAGCAGCACAATGAGTGGATTCAGGTATGATGATTCTAACTGAAATAAGTCACACAGAAAAAGAAACATCATAAGATATCAGTAATACACGGAATGTAAACTTGGCTACACAGGAACTGAATTACAGAACAGAACAGGGTCTGAAATCTAGAAAAGCAACTTATGCTTGCTTAAGGGGAAAGGTGAGTTGGGGTGCTGCATAAAACCAGAGATTGAAATGAGCACAGATAAAGTTCCTTAAGCCAAATATGGAATAGACAAGAGCTACTCCTTGCTCAACGAAATGGACTCAACACCCCATATTAAACGCCTAAGAATGTACCTGACTAGTAAGTATCTTAAAACCTATGGATTGCTATGTCTCCGAAGGAGAATCAAGCGTGTGTACAGGGGCATAAACGCAGCAGTGATAGGATTGGAGAGGTTCGGTGAGCAAATGAAGACCCTTTGAAGTCATATTGCATGGTACCCATTCCACGGGTCTCAACTCTCCAGGTTTAAGGTATTCTTCCTTCAGCTAAAACATGCATGTGGAACCCAGAGTATGATCAACCGTGTGAACGGGAGACGTGTTCAAATATGTCTCAGTTTTCGTACCCTGGTACTCGGGTGCAACATTCCAGATGCTTTACTAACACTCTCCCCACTTTGAGAGTCAGTCCCTTTAACCTCCTGTTTTGTCCAGTTTGCAATTTCTGCGGAAGATGAACAGGAATAGCGAGAACCAATGAGAGACTAGCTGGAGGTGTCTGGACGGGCAAATTTAACTCTCATTTCCCACCAGGAAGAGGAAATAACCAAAGGCTCAGCGTGCCGTGCCGGAACCAGATTAGGGCCTGAAGCCATCCTGCGGTGTTGCGGCCAGCTCAAAAGAAAGCGAGTTGAAGAAAGGAGCTCAGGGGCACTGTAATTCACAAACCTGCAGAGTTAAAAATGACAGCTATCGTCCAAAAATATACTGAAGTAAGGCTGCCAAGAGGACTTGAAAGCGGGGCAGAATTGCAGGAAACCGATTTCAGGAGGTAGACTGGAATTGCATTGAAAGCATAGGAAAAGAGGCAGAACGTCCACAATGATGCACTTGGCCAAAAAGGGCGTATGCGTTTTTTCCTGAATATATTCAGGAAAAAACGCATACGCCCTTTTTGGCCAAACAAGCAAACTTGCAAAGGAAATCTGCACTACAATGAAGTCTCACTTCCCCCCGGTCAAAAGGGCCATCTGAAAAAAGTGTAAAATCCAGAAAGGCAGGACAGGCCATGGAGAACTGGGAGCCTTGTTATGCTGATGGGCGGGATGTAAATTGCCAACAGACACTCGGGAGAAGTGTATGGTGTTTCCTGAAACATCTAAAAAACAAAGCAACAGAGCCTAGGGCACTTCCACTTATGGTCCTATAGCTTAGGGAAATTAAAATCAAAAAGACACAGCCACCCCAAAGTTTGGGACGCCTCTGTTTACAAGAACCTCATTTACCGTACAAGTTCAATATCACAGAAAGTGAAAAATGGATAAAGAACTTGTGGTACTTACGTACAATGCAGTATCACTCAGCAATGAAATCTATGTCATCAGGCCCGTAGCAGCATAATGAGTGGATTCAGGTACGATGATTCTAACTGAAATAAGTCACACAGAAAAAGAAACATCATAAGATATCACTAATACACAGAATGTAAACTTGGCTACACAGGAACTGAATTCCAAAACAGAACAGGGTCTCAAATTTAGAAAACCAACTTATGCTTGCTTAAGGGGAAAGGTGAGTTGGGGTGCTGCATAAAACCAGAGATTGAAATGAGCACAGATAAAGTTCCTTAAGCCAAATATGGAATAGACAAGAGCTACTCCTTGCTCAACGAAATGGACGCAACACCCCATATTAAACGCCTAAGAATGTACCTGACTAGTAAGTATCTTAAAACCTATGGATTGCTATGTCTCCAAAAGAGAATCAAGCATGTGTACAGGGGCATAAACGTAGCAGTGATAGGATTGGAGAGGTTCAGTGAGCAAATGAAGACCCTTTGAAGTCATATTGCATGGTACCCATTACACGGGTCTCAACTCTCCAGGTTTAAGGTATTCTTCCTTCAGCTAAAGCATGCATGTGAAACCCAGAGTACGATCAACCATGTGAACGGGAGACGTGTTCAAATATGTCTCAGTTTTCCTCCCCTGGTACTCGGGTGCAACATTCCAGACGCTTTACTAACACTCTCCCCACTTGGAGAGTCAGCGCCCTTAACCTCCTGTTTGGCCCAGTTTGCAATTTCTGCGGAAGATGAACAGGAATAGCGAGAACCAATGAGAGACTAGCTGGAGGTGTCTGGACGGGCAAATTTAACTCTCATTTCCCACCTGGAAGAGGAATTAACCAAAGGCTCAGCGTGCCGTGCTGGAACAAGATTAGGGCCTGAAGCCTTCTTGCGGTGTTGCGGCCAGGTCACAAGAAAGCGAGTTGAAGAAAGGAGCTCAGGGGCACTGTAATTCACAAACCTGCAGAGTTATAAATGACAGCTATCGTCCAAAAATATACTGAAGTAAGGCTGCCAAGAGGACTTGAAAGCGGGGCAGAATTGCAGGAAACCGATTTCAGGAGGTAGACTGGAATTGCATTGAAAGCATAGGAAAAGAGGCAGAACGTCCACAATGATGCACTTGACCAAAAAGGGCGTATGCGTTTTTTCCTGAATATATTCAGGAAAATACGCATATGCCCTTTTTGGCCAACCAAGCAAGCTTGCAAATGTAATCTGCACTACAATGAAGTCTCAGTTCCCCCCGGTCAAAAGGGCCATCTGAAAAAAGTGTAAAATCCAGAAAGGCAGGACAGGCCATGGAGAACTGGGAGCCTTGTTATGCTGATGGGTGGGATGTAAATTGCCAACAGACACTCGGGAGAAGTGTATGGTGTTTCCTGAAACATCTAAAACACAAAGCAACAGAGCCTAGGGCACTTCCACTTATGGTCCTATAGCTTAGGGAAATTAAAATCAAAAAGACACAGCCACCCCAAAGTTTGGGACGCCTCTGTTTACAAGAACCTCGTTTACCGTACAAGTTCAACATCGCAGAAAGTGAAAAATGGATAAAGAACTTGTGGTACTTACGTACAATGCAGTATCACTCAGCAATGAAATCTATGTCATCAGGCCCTTAGCAGCACAATGAGTGGATACAGGTATGATGATTCTAACTGAAATAAGTCACACAGAAAAAGAAACATCATAAGATATCACTAATACACGGAATGTAAACTTGGCTAACAGGAACTGAATTACAGAACAGAACAGGGTCTCAAATTTAGAAAACCAACTTATGCTTGCTTAAGGGTAAAGGTGAGGTGGGGTGCTGCATAAAACCAGAGATTGAAATGAGCACAGATAAAGTTCCTTAAGCCAAATATGGAATAGACAAGAGCTACTCCTTGCTCAACGAAATGGACTCAACACCGCATATTAAAGGCCTAAGAATGTACCTGACTAGTAAGTATCTTAAAACCTATGGATTGCTATGTCTCCAAAAGAGAATTAAGCATGTGTACAGGGTCATAAACGCAGCAGTGATAGGATTGGAGAGGTTTGGTGAGCAAATGAAGACCCTTTGAAGTCATATTGCATGGTACCCATTCCACGGGTTTCAACTACCCAGGTTTAAGGTATTCTTCCTTCAGCTAAAATATGCATGTGGAACCTAGAGTATGATCAACCATGTGATCGGGAGACGTGTTCAAATATGTCTCAGTTTTCGTACCCTGGTACTCAGGTGCAACATTCCAGACGCTTTACTAACACTCTCCCCACTTGGAGAGTCAGCGCCTTTAACCTCCTGTTTGGCCCAGTTTGCAATTTCTGCGGAAGATGAACAGGAATAGCGAGAACCAATGAGAGACGAGCTGGAGGTGTCTGGACGGGCAAATTTAACTCTCATTTCCCACCAGGAAGAGGAATTAACCAAAGGCTCAGCGTGCCGGGCCGGAACCAGATTAGGGCCTGAAGCCATCCTGCGGTGTTGCGGCCAGGTCACAAGAAAGCGAGTTGAAGAAAGGAGCTCAGGGGCACTGTAATTCACAAACCTGCAGAGTTGTAAATGACAGCTATCGTCCAAACATATACTGAAGTAAGGCTGCCAAGAGGACTTGAAAGCGGGGCAGAATTGCAGGAAACCGATTTCAGGAGGTAGACTGGAATTGCATTGAAAGCATAGGAAAAGAGGCAGAACGTCCACAATGATGCACTTGGCCAAAAAGGGCGTATGCGTTTTTTCCTGAATATATGCAGGAAAAAACGCATACGCCCTTTTTGGCCAATCAAGCAAGCTTGCAAAGGAAATCTGCACTACAATGAAGTCTCACTTCCCCCCGGTCAAAAGGGCCATCTGAAAAAAGTGTAAAATCCAGAAAGGCAGGACAGGCCATGGAGAACTGGGAGCCTTGTTATGCTGATGGGCGGGATGTAAATTGCCAACAGACACTCAGGAGAAGTGTATGGTGTTTCCTGAAACATCTAAAAAACAAAGCAACAGAGCCTAGGGCACTTCCACTTATGGTCCTATAGATTAGGGAAATTAAAATCAAAAAGACACAGCCACCCCAAAGTTTGGGACGCCTCTGTTTACAAGAACCTCGTTTACAGTACAAGTTCAACATCGCAGAAAGTGAAAAATGGATAAACAAGTTATGGTACTTACGTACAATGCAATATCACTCAGCAATGAAATCTCTGTCATCAGACCCGAAGCTGCATAATGAGTGGATTCAGGTATGATGATTCTAACCGAAATAAGTCACACAGGAAAAGAAACATCATAAGATATCACTAATACACGGAATGTAAACTTGGCTACACAGGAACTGAATTACAGAAGAGAACAGGGTCTCAAATTTAGAAAACCAACTTATGCTTGCTTAAGGGGAAAGGTGAGTTGGGGTGCTGCATAAAACCAGAGATTGAAATGAGTACAGATAAAGTACCTTAAGCCAAATATGGAATAGACAAGAGCTACTCCTTGCTCAACGAAATGGACTCAACACCGCATATTAAACGCCTAAGAATGTACCTGACTAGTAAGTATCTTAAAGCCTATGGATTGCTATGTCTCCGAAAGAGAATCAAGCATGTGTACAGGGGCATAAACGCAGCAGTGATAGGATTGGAGAGGTTCGGTGAGCAAATGCAGACCCTTTGAAGTCATATTGCATGGTACCCATTCCACGGGTCTCAACTCTCCAGGTTTCAGGGATTCTTCCTTCAGCTAAAACATGCATGTGGACCCCAGAGTATGATCCACCGTGTGATCGGGAGACGTGTTCAAATATGTCTCAGTTTTCGTCCCCTGGTACTCGGGTGCAACATTCCAGACGCTTTACTAACACTCTCCCCACTTGGAGAGTCAGTGCCTTTAACCTCCTGTTTGACCCAGTTTGCAATTTCTGTGGAAGATGAACAGGAATAGGGAGAACCAATGAGAGACTAGCTGGAGGTGTCTGGACGGGCAAATTTAACTCTCATTTCCCACCAGGAAGAGGAATTAACAAAAGGCTCAGCGTGCCGTACCAGAACCAGATTGTGGCCTGAAGCAATCCTGCGGTGATGCGGCCAGCTCACAAGAAAGCCAGTTGAGGAAAGGAGCTCAGGGGCACTGTAATTCACAAACCTGCAGACTTATAAATGACAGCTATCATCCAAAAATATACTGAAGTAAGGCTGCCAAGAGGACTTGAAAGCGGGGCAGAATTGCAGGAAACCGATTTCAGGAGGTAGACTGGAATTGCACTGAAAGCATAGGAAAAGAGGCAGAACGTCCACAATGATGCACTTGGCCAAAAAGGGTGTATGCGTTTTTTCCTGAATATATTCAGGAAAAAACGCATACGCCCTTTTTGGCCAACCAAGCAAGCTTGCAAAGGAAATCTGCACTACAATGAAGTCTCACTTCACCCCGGTCAAACGGGCCATCTGAAAAAAGAGTAAAATCCAGAAAGGCAGGACAGGCCATGGAGAACTGGGAGCCTTGTTATGCTGATGGGCGGGATGTAAATTGCCAACAGCCACTCGGGAGAAGTGTATCGTGTTTCCTGAAACATCTAAAAAACAAAGCAACAGAGCCTAGGGCACTTCCACTTATGGTCCTATAGCTTAGGGAAATTAAAATCAAAAAGACACAGCCACCCCAAAGTTTGGGACGGCTCTGTTTACAAGAACCAAATTTACGGTACAAGTTCAATATCGCAGAAAGTGAAAAATGGATAAACAAGTTATGGTACTTACGTACAATGCAATATCACTCAGCAATGAAATCTATGTCATCAGGCCCGTAGCAGCATAATGAGTGGATTCAGGTATGATGATTCTAACTGAAATAAGTCACACAGGAAAAGAAACATCATAAGATATCACTAATACACGGAATGTAAACTTGGATACACAGGAACTGAATTACAAAACAGAACAGGGTCTCAAATTTAGAAAACCAACTTATGCTTGCTTAAGGGGAAAGGTGAGTTGGGGTGCTGCATAAAACCAGACATTGAAATGAGCACAGATAAAGTTCCTTAAGCCAAATATGGAATAGTCAAGAGCTACTCCTTGCTCAATGAAATGGACTCAAAACCCCATATTAAACGCCTAAAAATGTACCTGACTAGTAAGTATCTTAAAACCTATGGATTGCTATGTCTCTGAAAGAGAATCAAGCGTGCGTACAGGGGCATAAACGCAGCAGTGATAGGATTAGAGAGGTTCGGTGAGCAAATGAAGAACTTTTGAAGTCATATTGCATGATACCCATTCCACGGGTCTCAACTCTCCAGGTTTCAGGGATTCTTCCTTCAGCTAAAACATGCATGTGGAACCCAGAGTATGATCAACCATGTGATCGGCAGACGTGTTCCAATATGTCTCAGTTTTCGTCCCCTGGTACTCGGGTGGAACATTCCAGACGCTTTACTAACACTCTCCCCAATTGGAGAGTCAGTGCCTTTAACCTCCTGTTTGGCCTTGTTTGCAATTTCTGTGGAAGATGAACAGGAATAGGGAGAACCAATGAGAGACTAGCTGGAGGTGTCTGGACGGGCAAATTTAACTCTCATTTCCCACCAGGAAGAGGAATTAATTAAAGGCTCAGCGTGTGATACCGGAACCAGATTAGGGCCTGAAGCAATCCTGCGGTGTTGCGGCCAGGTCACAAGAAAGCGAGTTGAAGAAAGGAGCTCAGGGGCACTGTAATTCACAAACCTGCAGAGTTATAAATGACAGCTATCGTCCAAAAATATACTGAAGTAAGGCTGCCAAGAGGACTTGAAAGCGGGGCAGAATTGCAGGAAACCGATTTCAGGAGGTAGACTGGAATTGCATTGAAAGCATAGGAAAAGAGGCAGAACGTCCACAATGATGCACTTGGCCAAAAAGGGCGTATGCGTTTTTTCCTGAATGTATTCAGGAAAAAACGCATAGGCCCTTTTTGGCCAACCAAGCAAGCTTGCAAAGGAAATCTGCACTACAATGAAGTCTCACTTCCCCCCGGTCAAAAGGGCCACCTGAAATAAGTGTAAAATCCAGAAAGGCAGGACAGGCCATGGAGAACTGGGAGCCTTGTTATGCTGATGGGCGGGATGTACATTGCCATCAGACACTCGGGAGAAGTGTATGGTGTTTCCTGAAACATGTAAAACACAAAGCAACAGAGCCTAGGGCACTTCCACTTATGGTCCTATAGCTTAGGGAAATTAAAATCAAAAAGACACAGCCACCCCAAAGTTTGGGACGCCTCTGTTTACAAGAACCTCGTTTACGGTACAAGTTCAATATCGCAGACAGTGAAAAATGGATAAAGAATTTGTGGTACTTACGTACAATGCAATATCACTCAGCAATGAAATCTATGTCATCAGGCCCGTAGCAGCATAATGAGTGGATTCAGGTATGATGATTCTAACTGAAATAAGTCACACAGAAAAAGAAACATCATAAGATATCACTAATACACGGAATGTAAACTTGGCTAACAGGAACTGAATTACAAAACAGAAAAGGGTCTCAAATTTAGAAAAGCAACTTATGCTTGCTTAAGGGGAAAGGTGAGTTGGGGTGCTGCATAAAACCAGAGATTGAAATGAGCACAGATAAAGTTCCTTAAGCCAAATATGGAATAGACAAGAGCTACTCCTTGCTCAACGAAATGGACTCAACACCCCATATTAAATGCCTAAGAATGTACCTGACTATTAAGTATCTTAAAAGCTATGGATTGCTATGTCTCCAAAAGGGAACCAAGCGTGTGTACAGGGTCATAAACGTAGCAGTGATAGGATTGGAGAGGTTCGGTGAGCAAATGAAGACCCTTTGAAGTAATATTGCATGGTACCCATTCCACGGGTCTCAACTCTCCAGGTTTCAGGGATTCTTCCTTCAGCTAACACATGCATGTGGAACCCAGAGTATGATCAACCATGTGATCGGGAGACGTGTTCCAATATGTCTCAGTTCTCGTCCCCTGGTACTCGGGTGCAACATTCCAGATGCTTTACTAACACTCTCCCGACTTGGAGAGTCAGTGCCTTTAACCTCCTGTTTGGCCCAGTTTGCAATTTCTTTGGAAGATGAACAGGAATAGGGAGAACCAATGAGAGACTAGCTGGAGGTGTCTGGACGGGCAAATTTAACTCTCATTTCCCACCAGGAAGAGGAATTAACCAAAGGCTCAGCATGTCGTGCCGGAACCAGATTAGGCCCTGAAGCAATCCTGCGGTGTTGCGGCCAGCTCACAAGAAAGCGAGTTGAAGAAAGGAGCTCAGGGGCACTGTAATTCACAAACCTGCAGACTTATAAATGACAGCTATCGTTCAAAAATATACTGAAGTAAGTTTGCCAAGAGGACTTGAAAGCGGGGCAGAATTGCAGGAAACCGATTTCAGGAGGTAGACTGGAATTGCATTGAAAACATAGGAAAAGAGGGAGAACGTCCACAATGATGCACTTGGCCAAAAAGGGCGTATGTGTTTTTTCCTAATATACGCCCTTTTTGGCCAACCAAGCAAGCTTGCAAAGGAAATCTGCACTACAATGAAGTCTCACTTCCCCCCGGTCAAAAGAGCCATCTGAGAAAAGTGTAAAATCCAGAAAGGCAGGACAGGCCATGGAGAACTGGGAGCCTTGTTATGCTGATGGGCGGGATGTAAATTGCCAACAGCCACTCGGGAGAAGTGTATGGTGTTTCCTGAAACATCTAAAAAACAAAGCAACAGAGCCTAGGGCACTTCCACTTATGGTCCTATAGCTTAGGGAAATTAAAATCAAAAAGACACAGCCACCCCACAGTTTAGGACGCCTCTGTTTACAAGAACCTTGTTTACGGTACAAGTTCAATATCGTAGAAAGTGAAAAATGGATAAAGAAGTTGTGGTACTTATGTACAATGCAAAATCACTCAGCCATGAAATCTATGTCATCAGGCCCGTAGCAGCATAATGAGTGGATTCAGGTATGATGATTCTAACTGAAATAAGTCACACAGAAAAAGAAACATCATAAGATATCACTAATACACGGAATGTGAACTTGGCTACACATGAACTAAATTACAAAACAGAACAGGGTCTCAAGTTCAGAAAACCAACTTATGCTTGCTTAAGGGTAAAGATGAGTTGGGGTGCTGCATAAAACCAGACATTGAAATGAGCACAGATAAAGTTCCTTAAGCCAAATATGGAATAGACAAGAGCTACTCCTTGCTCAACAAAATGGACTCAACAATGAGGTATCACCGCACACCTGATAGAATGGGCATCATGAGAAAATCTACAAACAAAAATGCTGGAAAGGGTGTGGAGAAAAGGAACCCTCTTCCACTATTGTTGGGAATATAAATTGATACAGTCACTACGGAGAACAATATGGAGTTTCTTAAGAAACTAACAATAGAATTACCATATGATACTGCAATCCCAGTACTGGACATATACCCAGACAAAACCATAAATCAAAACGAGACATTCACCGCAATGTTCATTGCATCACTATTTACAATATCGAGGTAATGGAAGCAACCTAAATGCCCACAGACAGACGAATGCATAAAGCTGTGGTACATATATAAAATGGAATATTACTAAGCCATGAAAAGGAATGAAATTGGGTCATTTGTAGAGACGTCGATGGATCTAGAGACTGTCATACAGAGTGAAGTAAGTCAGAAAGAGAAAAACAAATCTTGTATATTCATGCATATATGTGGAACCTAGAAAAACTGTACAGATTAACCATTTTGCAAGGCATAAATAGAACAACAGATGTAGACAACAAATGTATGGACAACAAGGGGGGAAAGCTGTTGGGGGGGTGGTGGTGGGAGGAGTTGAGAGACTGGGATTGGCATGTATACATTTATATGTATAAAATAGATAACCAATAAGAACCTGCTGTATAAAAATATAAAATAAAATTCAAAATTAAAAAGAAATAAAATTTAAAAAATAAAACAGAAAAAACAATTATTCCCTTCACATACATGTATTTATATGAATAAATTATTTCCATGCTTATATCTGTAAATACAAAAAAGAGGAATAAAATCTACCTTGAACCAAAAACGAAAAAGAGAAAAAAAACACAGAACCCACCAGTTCCACAGAGGAAAACCGTATCAGGGCACTTGCTCCAGTTGTAAACAATTCTGAAGTTGGCCAGTGGTGGGGAATCGTCTCCCATTCAGCCAGCAGCCCCCACGCAACAAGCGTCCTCATTGCAAAGCTGGGGCACCGTGCCGAGGCATCTGTGAGTAAACGTGAGCTGAGCCCCAGGCCAGTTGCTGCTGAACTATTCCCACCCGTCCCAGGTAAAACACCTGAATATATACAAGGACTTGAAAGCCTAGAGGAAGGGCCATAGAGCCACACGAGTGACAGCATGCCGGCCGACTTGGTGCCTGCAGGCCAGCCAGGATGGTCCTGGCCCTGGGTGCTCTTCTGGAAGATTTCCATTTCCCTGCCTGAGATACCCGTCCTGTCCCTGCCCCCACTGCTTTTTTCCTTCCTCACCTCTGCCCAGGGAGAAATTCCAGCAGCAGGTATGGGTGACACATCCTCTTCTTTAGCAGGTGGCAGCCTGGCAACTGCTGCAGAAAGTCCAGCAGAGCCCCACTCACAGTGGGCCACCCACAAAGCCGTGGCCTCTCACTCCCTCCCACCAGCCCAGCCCCGAGACTGCTGACAGGGCAGAGAAAATGGCATCAGGCACGGCTGCAGGGGCTCTTGCTGCCTGGAGTGGTATTTATATTGATCTCAACCCAGGCACACCTGGGGAGGGCTGGCCCGCACGGTAAGGCTGCCCAGGTCAGCCAATCATCACCCCTCAGGGGCTCACAGTTGCAGAAAATGGAACTTGCTGAACCGGCCAGGTCCAAGGAACCGGTGTGGGCTCCTGAGAGTCAGGATAGACAAGGGGCTGCAGCTTTGGCTTATTTTCTAATCATTTTATCTGGCCCATGAGTGGGAGACAACTTCAAGAAAACCCTCTCCTTATGAGAGGAACCCAGGAGTCAGGGAGAGGAGGGGTGGGTGGTGGTTGGAGACAGAGGCCTGGTGCCCCGGGTGCAGTGGAAGTCTCTGGAAGACCAGGTGGAGGGAGGCCGCACAGAGTGATGCCCAGGGTCACAGACCTGTCGCAGCTGCTGTTTGTTAGTTCAAGTCCTGCTCTGAGGTGCTCTGTGCCAGCTCTGAGCGACAGGTGAGCTGGGGGTGCTCTGCAATGAGGGCTATGTGCACGGTTCCTGTGTGCCCAGCCCTGCCACGGTACCTGCAAGGGTAGCTCTGTATCCTGGGAAGGGCCTGACCACGAGAGCCCCGTGGGCTGGGGTGGGGGTGGGGTACCTGCCCAGGTGAGCTCCATATTCTGGGATTGGTCTGACCACGAGAGCCCCATGGGCTGCTGGGGACCTGGTAAAGGATGTCAGGACAGTCAGTGAAGCCACCGAGCATATACCTCCAGTTGCTCCTAATTCCTACACCCTGCTGGTCATTCTACCAACCACCAGGACATGGTATTCTGTATTAGTCTTCAATGATGCCTTCTTTTGTATTCCATTAGTCCCAGAGTCACAAGAAATTTTGGCTTGTGAGTGGCAGGACTCAACATACAACTAAAACAATACTTCCGGGCCGTCTTGCCCCAAGGGTGCAAAAATTCCCACACCATCTTTGGGGAAAGCTTAGCTAAAGACCTAAAAGTTCTACCTCTGGAAAAGGAAACCCTCCTTCAGTACGCAGACGACATTCTGATCGCCAGCCCTACTAAGGAGGCCTCTGAACTACCAAGCCAATAAAGGATAGAAGTTGTCCAAGAAAAAGCTCAAATATCACAGACTGCGGTGACCTGCCTGGGCTTCATTCTCACAGAAGGTCGGAGAAGCCCATCCCAGGAAAGGGAAGAAACCATTTGCAGCCTTACCCCTTTCTAAAACTAGAAGACAGCTTAGGGGTTCCTGGGGAGGCCAGGGTTTGCTGCTTCTGGATCCCTAACTACAGTCTACTAGCTGGGCCTCTATATGAAACACTGAAAGGAAAAGATGATGATCCTTTTGAATAGAATCCAGAAGTGGCCTTTCAAGAATGGAAAGAGCAGTCAATTCAGACCCTTGCCCTGGAACTCCCTAATTTAGCTAAACCCTTTGACCTTTACATTCCCGGTGAAAGGTGAATCGCCATTGGAGAATTAGTGCAAAAACTGGGACCACTTGAAATGGAACAATGCAAGAATGCCATCCAGGTAGGATAAACTACGGTCACCAAGGGGCTTGGCCCACTGCCGCATCTGGCCAAGATACTGGCGGTATCTAAAAACCTGGAAATCAGCAGCCCAAAAGGCCACCTCCCTCCTAAGGGAAAAGGACCCCACGTGGTGATCCTAACCACCAACCATGCCCTGAAGTTGCAGGGTTCGCTCCGTGGGCACACCGACCTCGAGTGAGGAGGCCCTCCAACTCCAACATCCAGAGAGATAACCGGGGGCAACAGGGCACCATGACGACTCGTGTGAACATCACTTGACCTGGAGTTTCTCTCATAAAACAACAAGAGTGTGTCCCAAAAGAGTAGACTACTGCTTGCAGGACTTACTGCACCCAGAGGGGAGCTAATAATCTTGGCGGGGGAACCGTATATCACACTGTCACCATAGAAAAGCCTACAGACACCGTGATGATGGTGGCCAATAAGACCGGCTGGACTCCTGTTTACTTCAAAAGGCTGTTGACTCAGTGGTCATCATGGTCCTTGATCACCACTGACCCTGGACTGTCTGGGAGTTGAGCGGGCAGGGCTCTGACACCTGGTGCTGTTTGTACGTTAATTCAGGGGCCTAATTGAAGAAAGCGCAGACTACTGGTCAGAGCATCTAGGCTGGCAGAAACGGTCAGCCTAAGGTGGCCGAACAAATGTGGGGCGGGGTGAAACCGGCCCCCACAGCGTCTCTGCACATCTCTTTCCTGGACCCTTAAAGGTTATTAGAATCTATAACACTTCCAATGCTGGTGCTCAGGTGGACGAGCAGGGAGGCAGGGGGCCTGGGGACAATCAACGTCACCTGGAGGCTGCTGGGGAGAAGCTCTGACCCTCGCCCCCGGGTATTAGGGTTCCCAACTCAGCACTCAGCAGTTACAGAAGAAGTGTCTGCACCCTCAGCACTCCAAGAATGAGGAACGGGACAAAAGGCAGAGGAGGGGTTTGTCCCCAGCAAAGCCCATTAAAAATCCCTGGGAGATAAAAATAGAATCTGGGCAATAAAGTCAAGTCTAACCTTTTTTATCCTTTGTGCTTTGTCTAATTTCACGTGCTCCTAGGGTCCCGCATGCAGAGGTTCCACACCCGGCACTTCAGACCAGATTTCCTAGTGCAGAATGGCTGGGTCGACACCTCAGCTCCTGGGGCCCAGTGCAGACTCCACGATATAGAGCCTGAGCTGCAGCCAACCTGGCCCTCGAGAGCTCCGCCCCCTCCCTCCCACTGACTCTGACAGGATCTCTACACAGCAGCCCAGCCCACAGCCCACGGGGTAGTGCATGCTCTCACCTCTCCATTCTCTGATCAAAATATAAAGTTTCCTTTGCTTGTGAACCAAACTCAGTCTCGATCTGTTGGCCCCAATGACACTGGGCAGGGGGACACTTGTTGGGGTCCACTCTGGAGGATCAGTAACAGAAATTGAGACTATTGTAACCTCAAAGAACAGATGTGTGAGCCAAACTGTAGTTAACATAGAACAGTGTATAAGGCTCGGGTAAAATAAGATGTTTCTAACACTTCCATTTGATATTTCCATCACTTTATTATAAGCAAGTTCAGTGAAAAGGTTTGTCTTATTTGTCAGGTCAATATTAGAGAAACGAAGTGATTTCTTTCCAAGGATGTACATCTAATAATCTTGGTTAAAGCTTCAATCTTGTTTTAAATGCTTTTCCATTGAAAATGATACCTCTCTTTCAGTTCCCCCATTTCTGAGAAGTATAAAATCTTATAATTTATTATTACCAAAGGGGAAAGGTGGGAGGAGGGATAAATTAACAGTTTGGGATTAACACATACACACTGCTATGTATAAAATAGATCATCAACAAGGAACTACTGTATAGCACAGGGAACTACACTCAACATTTTGCAATAACCTATAAGGGGAAATAATCTGAAAAAGAATAGATATTTTTATTGACATCATCTATCAATGACAGTTAAAGTGTAACCTAAGGGAAGCTGGTGGTGAGTGCTTCTGACCCTGAAGACTTCAATCATCTAAAGTTTGGACTCTGCCTACTTCCCAAGGCCCTTAATGAACATATGTGTAGCCGTAGCTTAAAAAATTCCCCAGTTTGGGTTTCGGGGAGACACTGATTTTGAAAAAGCCCTGGTGTTCTCCTTACATGAATGGAACTCTTCCTACTGCTAAAACATGTCTGTCACACCCAGAGGATGGTATACCGTCTGATCGGGAAGAGTTTGGAAAAGGCATCTCATCTCCTCATCTCCTGGTGCTCGGGTTCACCCCTCCAGCGTCTTTACTAACAGTCTCCCCACTTGGAGATGTCAGCACTGTCAACATCCTGTTGCGTACAGTTTGGAATTTGTCCAGAGGATGAAGCGGAAGGATGAGGAACAATGAGAGACAAGTCCTAGGTGTTCAGACAGGCACATGTCACTCTAATTTCCAATCAGGAAGACGAATTGACCAAAGGCTAGGGTTGCCCATGGAAACAGTATAGGGCTTGAGGAAATCCCGCTGCTTTGTGGCCAGTTCCCATAAACACAAGTTGAACAATGGAACTCAGGGGCAGTAAAATTCACGAAACTGCAGAGTTGAAAATATCCATCACTGAAAAATGTCTTGAGGAAAGTCAGAGAAAAGGACTTGTAAGCAAGGGAGAATGGCAGGAAAGGGATTTGAGGAGGTAGAAAGGACTCGCCATTAAGCACAAGAAAAGGAGCTGAACATTGCCAACATTGCAGTTGGCCAAAAAGGGTGTATGCGTTTTTTTCTGTATATATTCAAGAAAAGGGCATACACTTTTTTAGCCAACCAAACAGGTGGGCACTGGAAGTCAATACTACAAAAGATATCACTTCACATCAGTCAGAAGAGCCATCCTCATAAAGCGTAAACAACAGAAATGCAGGACAGGGCAAGGAGAAGAGGGAGCCCTGTGAGACTTATAGTGGAAATGTATATTGCCAACGGCCATTCTGGAGAAGTGTATTGTGTTTACTAAAGCATCTAAAAAATGAGCTACAGAGCATAGGGCACTTGCACTCATGGGCGTATATCTTGAGAAAAACAAAAATCGAGAGGACACAGGCACCCCAATGTTTACCCCCTCTCTGTTTAAAAGATCCTCAACTAGGATATAACTTAAATGTCTCTGGAGGGAAAAAATGGGTAGAGATGTGGTACTTAGGTAGAGTGGAATATTATTCAGCCTGGAAATCAATGAAATATGGCCAGTTGTAACAACTCCGGAGGAGTTACGTATGATCTTTCTAAGTGACATAATTCAAAAAGAAAAAGACACATATCATAAGATATCACTTAAAGGTGGAATCCAAAATGGCTACACATGAAATAAATTACAAAACAAAAACATAGTCAAATATGTAGAAAACACGCATAAGGCTGCTAAACGGGAAAGGTGGGGAGGGGTGAGGCATCACCCAGGAGGTTGAAATTAGCAAAGATACCATTCCAAATACCAAACTGATAATCAACAAGGCCTACACGGTAGCTAAAAGAACTGCACTCAGCACACTCAAGTCACCGGAAAAGAATATATACGACTGGTAAGAATCTGAAAAAGAATTTACTGATGTCTCTCTGTACGTGAATCAAGTGGATGTACAGCAGCAAGAAACAGAGCTTTGAAAATCAGCTGTAACCAATATAGTAATAAATTGAAAAAAATAAACGACAGAGAGACAGAGAAAACCTCTTACAACTTTTCCTCAGGGCCGGTGATGCAACATGGATTGAACACATCTAGACCCACAGCAGGATGAGACATAAGACTGGAAACTGTTTGCGCTAAGAGAAATGTGAGGTTGGGTGAGGAAATGCACACCCTTTAAAGTAATACTACCTGGTACCCATTCAATGGGTCCCAAATATGCAGGTTCAAGGGATCTTCCTACAGCTAAAACATGCATGGAAAACCCAGAGGACTGTACACCATGTGATCGGGAGATGTGTCTAAAATGCAGCTCATTTATCCTCTCCTGGTGCTCCTGTTCACCATTCCAGCCACGTTACTTAGAATCTCCCCACTTGGAGAATCAGCACATTTCAACTTCTGTTTCACACATTTTGCAAATTGTGAGGAGGATGAACGGGGAACCAATGAGAGAATTGTTGTAGGGGTTTGGACGGGCACATATCACTCTAATTTCCCATTAAGAATAAGAATTGAAAAAAGGCTCAGCCCGCCTCGCCCGAGCCAAAATAGGGCCTGAAGCAATCCTGCGGGTTTGAGGCCAGCTCACAAAAGAGCAACTTAAAAAATGGAGCTCAGGGTCACTGCAATTCACAAACCTGCAGAGTTATAAATGAAAACTAACGTCCAAAAATATGTTGAGGTAAGGCAAAGAAGAGGATCTGAATGCA